>NW_028186394.1:151781-194494 GCF_003343005.1 Rhea americana | reverse complement strand
GCATTAATGCTTCAATAGATCTAGAGGGCTTTTTGTATTCATTCTGAATAGAGTGATCATGGAGAGATTCCTCTGAAGTGCTGTCGAAGAAGTGTGGTCCAGATGCTAGTGGTCATTTAATATCCATGATCTGCTCTTAAAAGAATAGGTGTGGTACTCTGGCTAACTCTAATATAGAAATTATGGTATTTGCTTCCTATACGTTTCTTCAGAAATTTCTGTGGGATGTTTTTTGTGACAGTTCTTTTGTGACACATTGAGCATAAATGGACATTTTGCTACGTTTTGTTCTAGTGGTTTGTATGGTAATGTGTTTTAAAGTCTACTTTTTTCGTAACTGAAGTTTTATATATAAATGAAAAATAAGTACTTAGCAGATTAAGTAATTCTGCTTCTTAGTGCTTACTTTCATTTCTTAATTTACATTCAGATGTTCTTGGAGAAAACAATTTCTTTCAGGTTATAGAAACATACATTTTCTTCTTCTTTACGCAGGTTCCTACGGGCGGTTATACTTCCATTAACAACGTCCAAAATCCCAGTAATCCGGAGCCACGAGATAAGATGGAGAGCTTCTTCCTTGGGGAAACGCTCAAATACATGTTTTTGCTGTTTTCAGATGACATAGACTTAATCAACCTTGACAAATATGTATTTAACACAGAAGCTCATCCACTCCCAATTTGGATGCCAGCATAGACTTGGTGTCAGTAGACCTTCCAATCGTGGCATGTTGATCTTCAAGTCACTTTGCTTTTCAGGGTTTGAAGAGAGATGCTGTGTTTGCACCTTTCTTGGTTTAAAACGAACAAACAAAACCTTCGGGAAAACATCTCTGGTTTAGAGAAGTTTCATCAGTCTTAAATCTAACCCCTGTGCTGTAGTTCGGGGATGGACAAACTGTGCCATACTAAGCTGCTTTGACTGGTATTGATTATTAGAATTGAGAAAATTATCATAATGTGGACCATGACATTCACTGGGCTCTGGTGAACCAGAACTCACTTGTCAGTCTTACTAAATTATAATTAAATATCAGGAATGCAGCAAGCTGTCTTACAGCACAGGATTGTCACTGAAGAGAAGGAATAAACCTAAAGATTTCTGGTTTATTCTGGGCATGCTGAAACACTTGGTTTATAGCACCACTCCTTTGTAAGAACCTGTAGTGTTTCAGATGGCAGGTGGAATAACCAATGAATGCCACCATTGTCCCAGGTAAGAGTGAAGGTATCAGTGTTGTTACTGATACTGTGATCTCATTCCAGACTGTTGAGCTATGCTGCATTATGGTAGCGGAAGAAAGATGCAGCAAAGCACCTGTCATACAATATCTTAATTTTTTAAAGCACTTTGAACAATCTGTTCAAGCTGTGGCTGAAATGAATGATGGAAAGTTAAGTAGAAAATTTGCTGCTGGTTTGGCTCAAAGTGGTATATAATTTTGTAGAGGTATTACAGTTTTTTTAACTTATCTGCAGGAATGCAGGAGACAATGTGAAACAAGTGAAACTACACGTGTTTTATATATTATTTGCATCAGTTAGACTCAGGTATTCTGACTGAAAGCTGCTTTGTGAGGTTGGGCACTGGGAAAGCTTGTGAGCACATTAGGTATAGTTCCAGCTCAACTTCCTTCATCCCTTCCTGTCCAGATCTTGCATATTAATGTGTTTGCTGGCTCAAAACTGGCTTACAATTGTACAGTGATTTTTTTTTTTTTAACTGAGGAGAAATTTGCAATTCTTATTTTTTCTTAGCACTACCTTAGGTGGAAGTATTTTCATCAGTAGTATTATGACAGTTCCTAGTCCCAGTAGATTTACTGAAGTCTATTTAGTTGCTTGAAGGGAAAGCAGACCACATGCTTGCTTATAAAAGAATCTTACTAGAGCCCTGGGGTCTTTCATTTTTACATGTGCAAATAGGTTTTAAACCATAAATTGTGAAATTAGCTTTCTAAAGTGCTTCTCCTTTTGGTTTTGTAGCTCCTTGAACAGTTCTGTATTCAGAAATAAGTTCTCAAAAATGTGCTTTCTCATATTTTTAAAGAGCTTGTTCTCACCAGAATATCCTTCCTCCTCATATTTTTGGGAGACACTGGAAGTTAGATGCAGGTGCATGACAGTGAGAATGAAGTACAGTCCCCTATAAATCTGGGCCAATGAAACAAAAATAATATAAATCTGACAATGACAGTTAATTTTCCAGTTGTGTGTATTTTACAGTATCTGTAACCTTTGTGTTGTTAAGTAAGCTACATCTCTATTTGTTTTATGCTGATCAATCTTGTTTGCTGGAGTCAGAAGTTACCCTTTGGACCACTACTTAAGTCTTTTAAGGAATAATTGTCATTCCATTTACTAATGATGGCGTATGGAAATTGAGAATTTTTACACACTATTTAAGTTTGCCATTCTCTGACATCAAAGGGACTCTGGATTTTACAGAGTGTTAATGTTCTTTCAGTTCAGACACCACAAGTAACCGTGGAAATAGCTGAAGCTCCTCACTTAAGTGTGCAGTGTAATCTACTAGTCACAGCCTGAACAACTGATTTGTTACTAAGGCTTTTGTTTTCTTTGACATAACAGGAAAGAAGCAATATGCTGTTGAAATGTAGGAGGAAACACCTTTGGTGCTTTCTCAACTCTGTGGAGCAGGTATGAGTTCCTGTGGAGTTGAGCTTTGGCTAAAAGCTTACGGGTTAAAATGAGAGCTTATTGGGAGAGGGGCAGTGGGAAGAGAAAAAAACAACTCGGTGAGACTGCCTTGCCTCTGCTCACTTTTGCTGTTTTGCTGCTTTGGCCTTGTGCCTTCAATTGAAGCTAGCATTGAACCCCTAATTGCTGATTTTGCTATGCGATACAAGAATTCTGGATTGTGTTGGTGTGTCACCTATGTGACAGCCCTACTAAATGGGAATAGAGAATTCTTAGCGTATGAAATACATTTGAAAGTGCTTGCCAGAAAACTTCTACTGTTGAAGTCCTACGTTAGTCTTAAAAATTATTCAGCTCTACAGATGGCACTGTGGAGTCTGTTGTAGCTCCCTTTTGTCTTGTGCTTGGCTTGAGAGTAAAAAGACTTGGAATTAATTCATCAGAATGAGTAAAAAGGAAGAAAAAAATCTTCACTTCCCAAATTCAGTTTTTGTCTTCTACCTGAGCCGGCTGGTCTGACTGATTTCTTCTTCCCCTAATTCATCTTAGCAAACTGAATTCTCTTTGCAAAATACAGTTGTACTGTCCTCATCTTTTATATTTGAAATTATTATTATTCAACTCTCTGCTTAGTTTTGAAAACAAATGATTTTCAGACTCCTGCATCACATGTGAAATGCCAAGAACCTAAACGATCTGATAAAAGCTCACCTTCTTCTTCCTGTTCTTCTGCAAAGTCACTTTAATTACAAATATATTTTTACTTCCTTAACATGTTGTCAGCTTAGCCTGTGAAATTCATGCCGTATCTCAGTTCCACTGTGCATCTCTCACCAGCCTAACAGAACCTTTGCACATCTCTGAAAAGTTTTCCTTCAGGTACTCTGTGGTTCTTTGAACCAAAGCCTTAACTGCAGGGTGTGTGATCCATCTCGATATTTCAACGTACTTGCACACTTCTGATGCTTAAATCATTGAATGCTGTGGAAAGGCTGTGTTTTCATCCATTGATCCTGTCCTTCTGCACAGTGAGCTGCCTTGGTTTCTCTCCAGGAGCTTGAGTGCCTTGCCTAATGTTTTTAAAAAACCCATCTGCTACACCGTTCATTTATACTTTCATTTTGCAACAGCATAGTCACAGCTATCGAGTACCCCACAGCTCTAGAGCTTGGAAACCTCACACTCTAGAGTTTGTCAGAGCTCAGAAAGAAAAAAATACATACCTTTTTGCTCACAGTTAATTGGGGAGATGGATGGAAGCACATCTAAGCATCTAATCTCTTGAGAACTGCAGCCTTGCTCCCAGTCTTCAAAACTGGGAGTTTTTCAGGGTGCTTATGGGGGCTGCTCCATGCTTCACACGAGTGTCTGTTAGCAAATAATGGTGAAAATCTTGCTAAGTTCAAATACTGCTGTGTTCACTCCTTCAAGGTAGAAAGCCAGCTGTGTTTCCAATTCTATTTCCGTATCATACTGCTGTGATGAGGGGTTGCAGACAGGACAGTTTATTGCACCTAATATGTTAAACAGTGCTGTGCTTTTCTCCTGCCCTTTAAAACTACAGTTATTTGCTTCAGCTGTACTCTCCCAGAAATAATCCTGCAGGCAAAGCAGCTTCTTATTTCCAATGTCACACTCAAAATTGTCAGCATGACATGACAGGTTAGCTCTGTGCTGCTGTCTGGCAAGGTTGTTGCTGCAGTGGAATTTAGAGTTTCCTGTTTTTGTTTTGTTTTTGGTGTCCCCCTCCCCCTGGAGCATTAGAAGTTATTGGCAAATTCAAAGTCTAGATGCCTCAGCTTTCACCAAAACCCAAACATGTTCTATTGAAATTGATGCCTTCAGCTTGCCAGGGAAACTTGCAGATTCTCACATTCTGTTTCAAGCTCTCTTCGAAAGGTATACGACCAGAGAGAGTTTTTACTGTTTTGTGCAACGTTCCTATCTTGGCCTTATGCTCTCTGTGCTGGTACATGATGATTAATATATGCCTCTTCTCAACAAAGTTGCTATGGATCTAAAATCCTCGTGTGGGCCTCATCGATGGATGGTGCTCTGTATCACTTATTGCCTGCTTACATTCCACCTTCAGTCATCAGCACTGTTTTTCAAGACTTACAAGAACTGTGAATGTTCTGGTTGGGTTCTTCTCCCCAGCTCACAGAGCACCCCACAACCAGCACTTTCTGCTTAGATGCTGTTCCTCCTTGTCCAAGGTTTCAGAGCTGTTTATGGAAGCTTGCTACATTTGCTTCAAACATCTCCAGCAGTTTCTGATGTACCTATTTGTAATTATTTTCAGCATCGCTTATCTTTCATCTGCATGCAAGTCTTAGACTTTGAAGTCCCTGTATATCTTTGCTTATCCCTTTTGCCATAGCATCCAAAAGCCTTTAGTATTCATCCTTCTATACAAGTAAAACACTTAATTTGTGTTTCTTAGACTACACTGATTCCTTTGTGTAATATCTGGAAGAAGAGAATAACAGATCTGTAGATCTTCCTAGTTATAATAGGATTGAAAAACCCTCTGGAAGGTCAAAAGACACCTAGGCGTCTGTTCACTCAAAGGCACAAAACAAGCCACTGTCCAAAGGTGGTAACTTGCAGAATACTTTCTAACTGGGGTGCTTTAATGCACTGTAAATCTCAGGCAGATTCTCACTGAGTTGGTTTAATTGGGAACCTGCTTGCCAGGAGCTAAGGATGTTAGAACGGCAATATAAACAAGAAGCAATCGTTTTTGTCTGCAGATATCTCCACTGTCATCTTTTCCTCCTGGTGTGCTGGTCCTGAATAATTACTATAGGATAGCAGATCTCAAGTCAGAAAAGTCTTGATTTTAGCAACTCAGTCAGGTTGCAAGGGGGAAGATAAGCCATAGTTGCAACACACCTGAAGTCTGACATTTGGGATAAACAAAAGGGAGACTTCAGCTCTTGGAAGTGTCGAGGTTTTCCTACAGCATGAATGGAGAAGATTCAAGTCTTACTGAGGATTGTAGTTCCATTAACAGTCTTAAAATAGTTCTACTTTCTGGGGGGTGTGGTTTGACTAATTGGGTCTTTTGCTCTTTGTAAATACCTGAAAAATCTGAATAATGGACCTTATCTGTTCCTTCCCAGTGGGGGAGAGACTTTTGCTAGTGTGTGCTTAAGAACAGGGGAGGGGTAAGTGGGTTTTATGCAAAAAAAAAAAAAAACAAAAGAAAAAAACAAAAAACAAACAAAAAAGCTTTTGTCAGCCCCTGAATATTGTGAAATAACAGCAGTGACTGACAAGAGTAGCTTTGGGAACCAATTGTACTGTGATAGCAGGAAGGACATAGCAGTGCAAACACTTAACACAAAGTCTTATTTTTAAGCAATGTAAGAGAAGTCAAAGCAATGCTGTGACTTATCCTGTATAAGTGATGTTAGCCTTTGACCTGCGGGGCTTCCTCCTACCCCATATAAATCATTGTAAATTGATCAACTAAGACATTCAGTTGATTACTGTGTTGTAGTATTTTTGCGGTTATGCTAATATTTATTGGTACACAGTAATTCTAGTAGGTAAGAATCCACTTCTTAATGTGCAAAGATGAATTTATTACACCTTCAAAGGTGAGAACTATCCTTTTTATTATTATTATCTTCTTTGGTTATGCTACCAAGCCATGAAATTATATCTCACACTTTAATAAACTTGTAATTTATTTTAAAAAGATTTGAAGATGTCTTAATTAGAAGTGCACCTTACTGGTACCTGCCATTCAGCTCCTGAGTGGAGGCACAGCAGTACATGCTGGCATTATTTTGTGTGAATCACTTACCCACATGACCTCTCTTGTGTGACTGATCAGTACTGAGAAGATGATAAAAGCAATGAGTGAGAGGCTGATGGTCTTTTTGCGTATAACTGGTTGTTGGTGGAATCCCATGTGAACTTTTGCAACTAATGACTAGTGGAAAAGTAGAAATATGATCATCTGATTTTTATTGGTTTGTCTAAAAGTAAATTAAGTTCAACCTGCAAACACAGTGTTAGGGACAATGATGATACTGTGTTCAGAAGAACAGTACCCCATGTATTTATGTCAGTGTTGTACCTGAAGCATGTTTTAAGTGTCACTGTTCTTGAGGTCTTCAAGTAAGCTTTTATTCTTTCTTTCATTTACAGTGTCTTCTCATCCTATACAAGTAAGCATGAAACCCATGTAGAGTGGTTCTGGCTTCAGTCAGTGATTTGGACTTTTGATTTTTCTTGTGATGCTTGATTGGGGCAGGTTGGACACTCCAGGTAGATGACTTGTCATCTCCTCTGCCAAGATGATGTGACTTTCTCAGTCAGGATAAACGCAGCTCAGTAGGCTGTGGTCTTTTTGCCTCCTGTCACAAACAGCAGCAGCCTAGCACAAAGGATGGAGGCCAGGTGGATATAGTCATGGTGATCCACCTGCATAAGTGCCAGACGACTTCTCCCATGCTCTTTCCATCCTTGCAGATTTCACCCAGTCATTAATGATGCCTGCTTCTAGCTTGCGTGCCTCAATGACGGATGGGGGGTCAGCTGGATTATGTCCTCTAGATAAAGCAAAACAATATGACCTAGTTAGCAGGGAGCCCCAATATGTTTCACAAGGTCTGAACACTGAGTTGAGTAAGTATTTCTCCACTTACACTGGGAAAGCCAAGCCAGGGAACTGGTGAACAGAAATTTATTGTCCTGGGAAAACAAGTTGCAACGTAATACCTAACAGGACGGGGAGAGGCAGCTAGGTTGCCAAGAAGAGCACTGAGCTCCCCCTGAGCTTCAGTAGCTGCTGCCTTCTCCCTTCAGAGCCTGAAGGCTGACAGTTAATGCCAAAAGAGAAGCTGGACTACTTTACATGATTATGTAATTCCAGTACAAGCAAAGCATGCTATAAAAAAATGTGCAAAGACAATAGTTTAGTGCTGAGCCTTAGACAAAGAGCTGCTCCTTAACAGCATGGCTTCCACAGGGTCCATACAAACCCCATATTAGGGAAGAAGATTGCTCTTCCACAGTTATGTCCTAACAGTCTGGTATTTAATTCTGTTCAAAGAAAATACCTCCTGTTTCTTTGGACTGTTGTCAGCTGAAGATAGAGCACCCAGAGCAACAGAATATTTTTTAATCCAAAGAAGAGTTTAGTACATTGAGGTTGTCAGTTACAACATACTTACCGGAGATCCAAGTGATGAGCACCGCCCTTAATAGTTACTGCAATTAATGAAGGACTTAGGCTGCTATTTATCTGGAATGAGAAGAGTCAGTGACAAACTCCAGCCACTTTACCAGGCAGAACTGAATACCAGGTCTGAAAACTAGAAGAACAGCAGGATGTGGCTGAGGAAAAGCAAGGGAAGATATCCTTGGTATAGCTGATAGCATGTGTGTGGCTACACTTACGAGTCAAGTGGTCTGTCTCAAACGAACTGAAGCCTTTTGTTGTGAAAGATGAAAGGTATCAACTCGCTCCTCTGAAATAACAGGCTCCTATGGGCCTATCTGCCCCCAGGTTGTGAACAACCTCTGAACAGGCTCTTCCTCTCACAGCAGGGATGGCCAAGCCAYGTTAAAATGAGGATTGCAGGAAAGCTGTATTATAACTGAGGGCTCTACTAACCCAAAACCTGGTTTGGGAAATTTTTGTTAGGGAAGGAGACTCCTGCTGTGTCTGCCACTAATAAAGGCACCTTTGTTGGGGCACTGTTCCAGGCTGTGTTTCAACTTGCTGTTCAAGTGTGTCCGTCACGAATTCCCAGGGGCTCCCAAATGGTTCAGCATAACACAGGAGCCCTTTGCAGAAACACAATGGGCTAAAGATGAATTGCCAGCATTGGGTCGAAAGGGAGAGGCAGGCAGGTGCATCACCTGGAGGGGCTACTGCTTGTGCTGGGTGTGTGGGAGCGCACATACTTACCCCACCCCCAGCCCACGGGTCCAAGTCTCCATTTGAAAAAATGATGTTGCTTGCACTTTTCAGATCTGAAACGCACAGAGATGACATTTGAGAGGCCTCTTTCCTGCCTATTTGCCCAAAGTTGTTTGGCTACTACAGCAAACACAGACAGCAGCAGGAAGTACAAGAGAACAAAACAAATTCTTGGCAGTTTATACGTTTCCCACTTCCTTCTAAACGAAAGACAGAAACACCTGTGTGGCTGAAGCCGGCCTGAGTTATCCTCTGCCAGCTGCCCCTGCTCCTTCACTCTCCAGGTGGGAGAGGCAACAGAAAGTTGTGCTATAAAATGACACCTGTGCTGTTTTTCAGAAAGAAATGATGCTATTCAACTCCTTGCTGCATGATGGGAGCATTAGAGGCTAGTTGTTGTGTTGGTGCAGGGAAGGAGGAGGAGGAGATGGGAGAAACCAAAGCATATCAGCACTAGAAGAAGGAGTCACTGGCATAAGAGGAAGTCAAAAGATGGCTGAGTGCAGGGAGAGGGCAGACAACTGAGCTCTACTGAAGAACTGGGAAGGACCTGGAAGCCAGCTTTTTGGGCAGTAGTGTAGCAGCTGCTGGTTGCCTGTGAGTTTCTGCCTGTATTTGTTAGTGAGATGCCCTTCCCCGTGGAGCTTATCAGGCCAGTGAGCACAGGGAAAAAAAACATAATCACAGAATCGTAGAATGGTTGAGGTTGGAAGGGACCTCTGGAGATCATCTGATTCAACCCCTCCCCCACTCCCATCCTCCACCCCTCGGCTCAAGTGAGGTCACCTACAAAAGGCCGCCCAGGACCCTCCAAGGATGAAGACTCCACAAACTCTCTGGGAAACCTGTTCCAGTGCTCCACCACCCTGCAAAGGGACCAGCAGCCACCATGACTCACCTCCTCCCCAGAAGTTTGCCTGTAGCCAGCATGCTCGTGGACTCACACCCCATTTGCTCTGGCAGTACTGCTCTCTCATGGCCTCTGTGAAGGGCATCTCAGGGAACATATCGGTCACATTGTTACTGTTGAAAGTTAAATTGATCTCAGTACAAACCTGTAACAAATATAAGAACAGTCATGGTGGGAGTGATAACCAAGGCAGCYGGTAAAGTCTGCTGCTGTTTCTGAACACAGTACCTGGTAGTCCCATGCCTCGGCGTCTGAGCCGATGCCACAGCCTGTTGGGTCGGCGCAGGGCTGGTACAGCTGGTAGATGTTGTAACACGGCGCTGTGCTGGAGGAGTTGTAGAACACTCCTGCCAAGCAGAAACACAGCACAAAGCCCAACCTGTCACTGCATTTTTGCCACATAACCCACCCTAGCCTCATGGCWCTCGTGGCCAAGACCAAAGAGAAGGATGAATATGACAGCTAGATAGGCATGCAGGGATGGGCTAGATCTAGCAGGATCTACACCATTTTTAGGTTATGATCAGAACTTTATGCCTTAGGTGCTAGCAGAGCAAAGCTTTGAAATGGGCTCACTACAATTGCGTAATAGCCTTTGCTTTTAGAGGCTCCGTGGCGATTAAAAAAAAAAAAAAAAAAAAAAACACGCCTAGGAGCACTCTGCTTTCTCTGCTCAGTCGAAGTCGAAAACAAACAAAAACCCCAAGCCTGAGTGAGTATCTCTAGCTTTGGGAAAGCGCCAGCCCCAACTCCATAATGCATTCAGGAACAGGCTATGAGCAGAAATTAGCCACTGGTGAGATTATGTTTAATTCTGCAAACTGAACAGGCTTCTCCTATCATCCTCCCCTTACCCACTAACCACCCTCCTCCAAAGTAGCTGTAGTGTGACTGCATCAAATTAAGCAAAAAGGCCAAGGACTGCCCATCACAGAGAGACTTTTGTTTGACTGTTCAACACGGCRTGTACAGGCTTGCCCAGAGGAAGCAGCACCTGACCACTGTGCCCCAGCAAAGCACAGCCAGGGAGCAGGAGAAGAATGAGCTGCTTTCGTGCGGCTAAATAGTTCCCAGCTAGCGAGACAGAGGAATGCAGTTACACAAGGGGCTGTCAGCTGCCCCTGGTGTCACAGCCCACAGGCTGCACACACAAACACTGTGCAATAACCAGCACCGCTCGCAAACAAGCTCGCTTGGCTCTGCAAGGGACACGGCGCTCTGCTCCTTCAAAAGCATCAAGGACAGTCCCAGCGAGGACAGAAGCTACTGCATTTTGGACAGGACTGCGTGAGCTGGCAGAACAGTCTCTCTCTCTCTCTCTTTCTTCCTTACTGCATGAAATCAGTTTCTACCACAAAAGATTGCCCAAGAGATGGTCTGACTGTGTACAACACCTGCGGAGAGCTCTGGGATCGCTCTCAAGGCTGAGCGCCTTTTGGAGAGATGTTGCTCAGCTCACAGAGCAGCACAGAGAGGCTCGTGTCAGACACATACCTGGTTAAACTCCTGGAAGGCATCAGCAGCCTTCGCTCGCAGAGCGAACTCTGCGATGTAACACTGGAGGCAGAAGGGGTTTGCTTTCCAGCACACAAGATCATATTAGCATCAGCAAGTAACTATTGTAAAATCCTGTTTGTTGGAAACGTGAAAAGAGCTGGAAGCCCTGATGGTAATGTCCACCTGAAAGCTGTCAGTGCTGCAGGGTTAAAGAACGTTCTCAACTTTATTTATTCCAACAAACTAGAGCTTTCATTACAGAATATCGAAGAGACGTTCAAAGCAGCAGAAACCCTGTTCGTTCGGGAAGTGATCAAGTTGTGCTTTCGATTTCTGGAAGGCTGCTTGAATTGTGAGAACTGCATGGATGTTCTCAACATTGCTAAACGACTTGGTCCAGAAGAGTTGAGACAGAAAGCCATGTGCTACGTAGGACGGCATTACAAACAGATCCTGTCTGATCCTCAGTGTTTGAAAGATCTGGACAGAAGGACCCTCTGTGAAATCTTAGACAGGACTGACACCGCAGGATGCAGTGAGCTGGAGCTGTTCAAAGCTGCTGTTACTTGGCTGCAGCATGACCACACACGGTTGAAAGGTGCAGCAGATATTTTGAGGCGTATTCGATTCCCTCTCATTCCTTTGCGGGATCTGCAGAAATACATCCAGGACATGCCTCTTATAAGGCTGGATTCAAGCTCCCACAAGTACCTTCAGGAGGCTCTAAACTACCACTCCCAGCCGTATGCCCAGCCAGTCCTGCAGACTCAGCACACAAGCCCCCGTTCCAGCTCCACTGCGCTGCTCATTGCCGGTGGCAGAACCACCGATAACCATGTATGCGGAGAGATGTGGGCAGCAGATCAGACATGCAGTTCCTGGAGTAAGGTCGGGGACCTCTGTGTGCCTGTGTACAACCACTGTGTAGCTGTCATCAATAACTTCCTCTTTGTTATTGGGGGCCAGCATCAATTTGATCCCACAGGGAAGCAGCCATCAAATGAGGTAAGACATGAGAAACCTTTAAGCTAGAAAAACATCTAGTGGAAGGAGGGAGGAGGGAAAGGAAACGACCTGTGAGTTGCCAGCTCTTACTGGGACTTGCAGCTGATAACTATTTCTGGAAGCAGCAAACTACTTATTTAAGGAAGTAACTTTTAAACACTGCAAGTGGAAAATTTCTTCCCTAAGAGATATAGTTGGCTGCTGGGATGGCAGTGTGAAAGTAGTTTGAGTTAAAAAGTCCTGAGCATCCCACTAGCAGGGAGAGCTGGGTAAAGCTACATAGAAACGTGCGCAGAGGTCATCACTGTCTGAGAAAGTCAATGAGAGGAAAAGTCACATTGGAGGTAGGAAAGAGTCATTTCTTTTGCTCACCTAGGCTTCCTGCATCTATGTATTTCTTATAGCTCTGTTCAATATTGACAGCCCTTAAGAAGGCATCTCCTATGCTCTCTGGGAAGTGACCAGTTCCTGGCCAGGTCTCATCCTGCTCATGCATATCTTTAATCCATACAAACTCTATGCCGCACAGGTTCAGCCATATTCCACATCACTCACTCAAGCAAACCCATGATTATTCATCCCCAACCTGTTGCTGCCCCAAGCCTGTTCACAGGGATCAAACTCACATCTGATATCCCCTACCATGAGACTCCCACTAGGGAGGCATGAATTAAAGCCTGCCACTTCATTTCAGAACTGATCCTTTCTTCACTTTCTGCCTGGAGAGCAAGACTTGCCCAATATTTTACATTTTTCTGAACTGCTTAAAAAAAAAAAAAAAAAAAACAGAACACATCTTTTCCATGATCCTAGGGGGTTTATTGCAGTGTTAGACTTGGTTCTGCAGTGCCACTGCAAACAACAACTCTTGTCTGCTGCCTTGAAGGTAGGAGGCAACTTAGCAACAACTAAGCAGAAGACATGAAAGTGCCAGGGCTGTGGCTTTGGCTCCAGGATACAGCTCAAGCCCAGCCCTCAGAGTGCAGTCCTGTGGATATTTCCCTTGTCTCTAACCAAGATTGACCAAACAAGGCTGAAGCGCAGCCCTTGTCATAGCAAAGTTGCTGTGCCTGCAGCATGCAGCTGCATGGTGGCACTGGTGGGGAGGAAGGGACAGGGACCTCCTCCTGCCTTTACTCACAGGAGAGCAGCAGGGAGCACTGATTCTGTTTCATAAGAGCTCAGCTGCCCTCTTTACTACATGCAGAAACACAAGCAGAGATATACAGTCTACTTGTGTAAATCTTGTTGGAACAGTTTTCAGGTGACACATGATCGTTCATGTTTGAAACTCAAAGGTATTTCATTAAACRAATGTGTTTTGCTTCCTGCTTGCTGCAAGCTAAGAACATAACTGGTGACCAGACACAGCAAACCTGCAGGAACACAATATCTGAGATCAGAGAACATGCATGGCACTTGCAGGGTGCCAGCTATATCAGGGAGATACTGAAAGGATTCTGCTGTGTGGCTGGCATTGGATGTTGAGCCTACATATCCACAGCCTCTTCAGGTCTGAATGTAACCCCTTCTTCAGCTTAAAGAAAACATTTAAACAGTTCTTGACCCCAAACATGAGGTGTAAAGTCAATTGCCTGCCTCCTACCAACCATCACTGTCCTGATGCGATTCTAGGTTTTCCGATTTGATCCTCGCAACACCTCCTGGCTCCAGGTTGCCAGCATGCTGGAGAGGCGAACACGATTCCACGCAGATGTGCTGTATGACTGCATCCTTGCTGTAGGTGGTGGGACACTGCTGGGGAACCTCACTCGCACCGTGGAGTTGTACCAGCCAGCTGATAACAAGTGGGAGTTTGCAGCTCCTTTTCCTATACCTATCGCTGATCACGCAGGCACAATCCACAAAGGAATCCTCTATGTTTCAGGTGATACAGCTTGTAGAAATCAGCATTCTACCACATAGCTTCACTGAGTTTTGCTGGCATCTTAACAATACAGGCCAAGCCTGAAACCCAGCCAATAACCCCCACAACTCCCATGTCCTTCTGCTGGGTTACCACAGCCTCACTGCAATCCTGAATGGCAGGAGCTATTTTCTCTTCACGATGTAAGAAGCGACATCATCTGCTTGCAATCCACACTCCTGCTGCTTTGCTCTTGCAGTCCTGGCTAAAATTTAAAATCCTTACCAGCAAAAAAAGGCAAACCAGGGGAGACTGTCGTAGCGTTAGGGATGGGATTAAACTCTAGCATTAATTTGAATGGAAGATGTGGAACCAACTCCACTGTACTGCTTTATTAGTACAAAGTAAGTATAATGCAGGCTCTTACCCACCGGGCTCATACAGCTCTCAGTCTATAAGGGATCCTCAGCCTTTACTGGCATCTTTAGTAGATGGTGTAGTATATTTAACAATAAAACAGCATGAATACAGTGGTTTACACACTTTAGGAAGTTGCTGTAGGACCTTTAGCTTTTGTAAGTACTAATTTGGATAGGAAACAATCTTCAGTTTGCCCTAGGAAAAGTACTGTACCATGTAAGAGAACAATGTTTGTATTTGCTTCTGCACTTAGAAGAGCTAGGCCAGTCTGCCATTGCCGTAGGATGCTTGCTTCTTAAACACATTAAGACCATCTGGAACCATTGTACTGATCCAATCTAGGCATCTGTTTTTAATTTAACCATGCAATTGCAATGAAGGACACTTATCTAAAAGGGACCAATGCCCTGAGAGCAGCAAAGGCTGTACTTGGGCTGATTAATCATTTCAGGTTATCTTAGAGAGACGTATTCTACTGCTACCAGTGCTCTGCTACTGGCAATGAAGACAAACAGAAAGAAAGGATAACAGCTCAGAGGAATGGCTAAGGAACTACATGGCTCAGATTCAAGTCCCTGCTTTGACAAAGCTAGCTGTTGCTGCCACAGATAACTCATTTAACCTCAGCAGACCTCAATTACTATCAAGGAACAAGGACAAAACTGCTGCTGTGCCACACAACCGCAAACATCTTGTAAGTGAGCTCAGGTGGCTAACACTTTCCCAGAGATATCCCTTACATATAGGGCTTTTCCTGAATTCATTCATTTCCTTCTAAACCAGTGGGTTAACTCCAAATGGGATTTGGCCAGCAAACTAAAAAAATAAAAATGCTAATTCAGTACAAGACTTAAAAGCGAGCTCTGTGCAGACAAAAATTCCATGCCCAGAAAGAGCATCAAAGCTCCAGTGAGTTGTGGCATATGTTCACACCTCAGATATCACCTTCCTTGTTTGCAAAGGCTCTTTGTGTTTTGGAATTCAACAGGCAGACAATTAATGAGGTTTACCCTTCAAATCACATCATCTCCCTTCTGCAAAACATTTTTTTAAAAAAATATACTGCAATCATGAAATGCTCAATGATGAATGTCTAACAAAAACAAAAACTTGACAATAGCAATAGCAGACCGGCTCTGACTTTCTGAAAAGATCGAAGTTCAAAGAACTTTGAATACTTTTCTTTTAAATAATCATTTGAGAGACTGCATAAGCTGGAAGCAGATTCCCAAACCACAGCTGTTACTGCCTCCTAGTTACACCTGAAATACCCAAAGAGAGCTGATACAAAAATCTTCCATAGAAAACTATCTGCAGAAACAGCTGGGACTGTTTTTTGTTTTTAATATCTCAGAAGCTCAAGTTTTAAAGCCTCCAGTCCTCACTAACATCCAGCAAAAACTGTTAACAACTGTCCTTTTGGGTCAAGAAGGCTTCCTCATTTTCAAATCTGAGCATGCTAAGGCAAGAGAGAAGTCTATGTCTTTGGAGTGGTGTCTTTTGAAGGCTCCTAAAAGAGCCGAAATTCCTTTTGTTCCACAGTGATATGTTGTCAGAAATAGTTTCTAAAAGCTCTGCTCCTGTTTGCAGAGGGTTTGCTTGATGTCTGAGAGAATGGTGAATGGATTTTCAAGACTTCTGCTTTTCTTCTAGGGGGCTTCTCTGGTGGTAAAACCTTACGAGAAACTTACAGTTACCTCCCTCGCCTCCGACGCTGGGTTGGTAACTGTGCCATGACTTTCACACGCTGTGATCATGGGATGGCTACAGTCAGAGACAGGATCTTCTGCATCGGAGGAAGAACATTAAATGGAGTAAGGTCATTTGCTCCTATACTATCAAATCTGATCTGAAATGGAGTCTCTGCACTGCTAGGTTCTGGCTAGTCATTCCAGCAGGATGACCAATGACTTCATTATTTTTGTCTCTTAGCGGACAGATACAGTTGCAAGTCAGGCTAACACTTTTATGAAAATGTGCCTGCCATTACAATTGTGTACAGTAAAAGCTCCTCTATTATCCCACCTTATTTGCTACCACTGTAAAGGCTGCTTAGAGAATCAACTTTTTTTAAATAGGAAAAGCATACAGTTCTCTGCAGCCACAATCTGCTGATGCAGAAAAACCTAAGGGTAAAACCGATCACATAAAAGCCCAAAACACACTTGACTATTTGATTCTCGTTGTTTGAGCTGAGAGGGGTCTAACTGTTGGCAGACYGGGAGATGGATAGACTGTCTGTGGTGAGGACACTAGCCTTGACTTTGGCCAGGATGGGTTCAAGTCCTGGAATGCAACTGAAGTTTCTTCAAACCTTAATTTTCTCTCTCTGAAATAGGACCGAAAGCACTGCCCAACCTCCTGAGGTGGGGGGCTTGTAAGGGGACAGCAGTGCTTTCAAAGATCATTCAGCAATTCTCATTTCAAAGTGTAAAGACTCACTTTGCCCCATTTTAGTATGACCAGCAGTGCTACTTTCAAAGGGAGGACAGGAGGAGGAGAGGAAGGAGGAGAACTCTGTTTACAAAGAGAAACTTCACATCAAGTATAACATCAGATTCCTTCAGATGACACAAACTCACTTATTGTCCACAGTTCAATGCAATATAACACTCCTTAGATGAGTTCCTCCATAATGCCTTAAGTCTATGATGAGCAGGCAGGACTTGGGCTATGCTAACTCTGATCTTTCTCAATTCATTCCTCTTCATTTTCACAAAAAGAACAAAGCTCTTTTAGAGCAGTTCTCCAGGGCCATTCTTGTGTGTTATTCAATCTCTTCTGAGGCTCTGATTGCTAAATCTGGATCACAAACATGGCACCTTGAGGTCTGTAGTATTCACACAGATGTTGAGGCAGTGGCTTCCTTTATCATGAACCAAATGAGCCTGACAGGACAGTAATACCCACCTGTGGCATGACACCATGGGTTAGTGTTGATCTGATTATTTGCAGGTGGAGGAATGGATTCACGTCAATGAGACTGAATATTATTGTCCGGTAAGCAATCAGTGGACAACATTAATGATATCCCCGTTCAACTGCTGCCAGTTCAGCATCACAGCCCACGAGTCTACACTCTACCTTGTGGGAGGTGGGTCACTGCAGCACATGCAGAAGAAAAACAATGTTTTCTTGTATGACACTGTTGGGCGGGTATGGAAGAAAGCCAGCACTCTGCCTAACGCTCTGGTTGATCACGCCTCTTGCATGATTAAACTGCCCCAAATTAATGAAGCCAGCGAGGAGGGGAGAGGCACAAAGAGCTCACCCACTGGCAAGAGGCAGAAGTCTACTCTCAGCTTGTTTATCACAAACAAAGAGTCCCACTCTGCTTCTGAGAAGTAGGATGTGAATGTGTGAAGAGGCCCTGACAGTGTTTGCCAATCCCTCTTAGGTATTTGAAGAGCTCCCAAGTATTTTAACAACTCTAGTAGCTCTTAGCCAAAACCTTAACCTGTACTTTGGATTTGGTACATTCCTTAGTGTTATCGTGGTGATATGCGCAGTTTGTAAGAAAAAAATAGATTTCCAACCTTACTAAGCTGAGCCTGAACACTTTTGTTATCTTAGAAATAATAATAATAATAAAAAAGATCCCTTAAATCTATTTTCTGTCATTCATAACCTGTTTTTCCTGAACAAACAATGATGATACATAGAATTTATTTTTAATGAGCAACTTGAGATTTTCATCAAGAATATCTTTAAAAAGAACTTCAATCTGTAATAGCTTCCTTACAAACACTGCTGGCTGACAATTAAATATCCACAGATACACATACAAGGTATTTAAAACTGCATTGCTGCTGGATGGAGACTGTGGGGCATTAGGATGACAATTTTATCTGCAACATGTGGACCAGAGAACTTCCTTCAGTGAACCTGTGTCTTCTTGAGCTAGAATATGGGTAAACTTTTTTTAAAAAAACAAGTTAACTTAAGAGTCCACATCTCATGGACAGTCAACAGGCTAAGGGGCTGCAATGGTAGAAAAGTCTCATGAGAGTAAGATTAGAGAGGTAACAATGAATTCACTGCCCATGAAATGATAAGTATGCAATAAACCAATACAGTGCAGGGCAAAATATTCCAGTGCAAAACTGAATTCTTATCAGCTCACATGATTTAGAACCTGTGCAATAGTGGAATTGCTCTATTTACAGATACTTCTAGGAAATGGAGTTTTAAATAAAGGACTAATCTGATAAGATCAACTCACCAACAAGAGCTGCCAGGCCTTCAATTGGGTCTGTGTGGGCAAGGATGTTCTCACAGCCAACCTGGATTAAACACATGACAGGTGAATTGTATATAGGTAATTTAAAAGATGCACATGTTCACAGAATTGGTAAGGTTAGAAGGGACCTCTGGAGATCATCTAGTCCAACCTCCCTGCTCAAGCAGGGTCACCTACAGCATGTTAGACAGTGTTGCATCCAGGTGGGCCTTGAATATCTCCAGAGAAGGAGACTCCACAACCTCTCTGGGCAACCTGCTCCAGTGCTCTGTCACTCTCACAGTGAAGAAATCCCCCCTCACGTTCAGGCAGAACTTACTGTGGTTCAATTTCTGGCCATTGCCTCTTGTCCTGTCACATGGGACTACTGAAAAGAGTTTAGCCCCATCCCCTTGACACCTTCCCTTCAGGTACTTATACACATTGATAACATCTCCTCTCAGAGCCTCTCTTCTCCAGGCTAAACAAACTCATCTCTCGCAGCCGGTCCTCTCTGGGCAGATACTCCAGCTCTCTGATCATCTTTGCAGCCCTACGCTGTACTCTCTCCGCTAGCTCCATGYCTCTCTTGTACTGGGGAGCCCAGAACTGGATGCAGTACTCGAGATGAGGCCTCACCAGGGCTGAGTAGAGCAGCAGGATCACCTCCCTCGACCTGCTGGCAACACTCTTCCTAGTGCACCCCAGGATTCCATTGGCCTTCCTGGTCACAAGGGCACATTGCTGGCTCATAGTCAACTTGTTGTCCACCAGCACTCCCAGGTCCTTCCCTGCAGAGCTGCTCTCCAGMAGRTCAGCCCCCAGCTTGTACTGGTGCCTARGGTTATCTTTCCTGAGGTGCAGGACTCTGCACTTGCCCTTGTTGAACCTCATGAGGTTCCTCTCCACCCAACTCTCCAGCCTGTCCAGGTCTCTGTGAATGGCAGCACAGCCCTCAGCTGTATCAGCCACTCCTCCCAGCTTGGTATCATCAGCAAACTTGCTGAGGAGGCACTCTGTCCCTTTGTCCAGGTCATTGATGAAAAAGTTGAACGGGATGGGACCTGGGGGACACCACTAGCTACACAACTCCAGCTAGACCCTGCACCACTGCTGACAACCCTCTGAGCTCTGCCATTCAGCCAGTTCTCAACTCACCTCACAGTCCACTTGTCTAACCCACACTTCCTGAGCTTATGTAGGAGGATGTTATGGGAGACAGTGTCAAAAGCCTTGCTGAAGTCAAGGTACACACCATCCACTGCTCTCCTCTCATCTACCCAGCCAGTCATTCCATCCTAGAAGGCTATCAGATTGGTTAAGCAGGATTTCCCCTTGGTGAACCCATGCTGATTGGAGTTAGTTAAGAGGCCTCCATTCCATAGAAGGACTAAGCTGGAAAATTTAACAGAACTTTGACCAGGGTGGTTGTGGTGGAGGCAAGTATCACACATTTTATGGTTCAGCTGCTTTGCATGGGCCTAATGGAATAGTTCTTTTGCTCCTCCCAGCACAGAGGCAAAATACATAGAAACAGGGAGAAAGTACTGGGATAAAACAGTTCATTCATCAAGTTAAGCAACTGTAGCTGTTCTGAGGCCACAGGGAGTCAAAATGGTTTCCAGTTCTCTCAGTTAGAGAATTTTAATGCTCTTCTCAAAGGAAATTAGAATAATTATTTCCATTTTATAGAATGTTGAACAGACACTGGAGGGGAACTGAATGCCCACCTGAGCCAGGAACAGCACATCCTAAGTCCCTGTACAAGAGGTAGGGCAAGCTACACTGTACGGTATGCTTTTTGCTCCAAGCAGGACTCGAAGCACAAGTGCTAGCTGCTGCTTTGCCATGAGACCAAAGGCAAATAAAGCCCCATTGGTGTGGTGTGATGTCCAGTAAAGAACATCACTAGGCTGATCTTTTTTTTCTGCTAAACTAAGAGTTGCAACAGCCACTGGGGGTTCAGGATCTAAGTTGGGATCTTTCAAAAGAAGCTGATTACAAAGAAGTGTTTGTAATCCCCTGAGAACTAAGCTCCTTTCCCCAACTTGAGCATCTCCTACTCTCTTGAAAGTAGATAGGTTGTGCAGTCCAAACATCAGATGTTTCCCTACATTTATTCTGAGATATATCACCTTCCCAGCTGATGCTCAAAAAGAAGCCAAATTCTTAGACCTCCAACTCCAACCACCAAAACTATGAGTGTGTTGAGGTAGGCTACAATAAAACTGTACTTTTTGAAAAGATGCAGAAGGATTTTAGTTTTTAAAGCTGAAATCAACAAGCTTGCATGGGCCTTCATATCTTAAGTAAAAGCAGAGTATGGTAGGAGTGGGTCCAGCCAGCTCTCCCAGATGAGCCTAACGGTGGTGAATTTCAAATACAGCAGTTTAAAACAGGTGTAGATTTGCTGTCAGAGTGGAAGAGCTTTCTCCTCCTGTCACCATCACCTGATAGTGTGCTTCTAATCCTAGGCTTTGCAGTCCCTCCCCTGCATTCAGGTCTTGGAGGTGCATGTCCATAGCTTCAGAAATTGAGATTCTCACCAGCATCTGATACTCACCTTAACTGGATTAGCAGGGAGGTGACCCATGAAGTCAGTTTTATAGGGGTAGTCCATCATGGCCATCATGGTGAAGGCATTTCTAGCAAACCCAAAAAGTTGGTAAACATCTTCCTTGCTGAAAATCTTATTGCATGTGGCCATTTTACTGCTGATTTTATCATAAGCTGCACAGTGAAGGAAAACAAAATGCACAGACTTCAACAGAGTAAACTAATACCAGACTTCAACATCTAGTTTTACTCAGAAGTAATGAGCTGTCATAAAACAAAGATGAAGTTTCCAATGGGAAGGATATATTACTCTTAGTTTACACAAACATGGATGTTAAGCCACGCAGAAAGGCTGTGCCTGAAAACTCTGCACTGGCACACATCCAGCCCTCTCCCTCCTTGCTGAGTCACAGAAACCTCTCTGGAGAGCTCCAGATTGAAAAAACACAGTCTGAGACAAACACAGTCCAGACTGACACAGTCAGAAGAACAGCTAAGTATAAACCCGTCATCCCTGGTGCCCATTTGTCAACCTTTTCCTCTCCCCTTCAAGCACTACTGGCTCATAGGGGGACCTGCTGTGCTTTGCAGTGCAACACTTGGATTCCTTAGCACAGCCAGGTGAGAGTCTCATTGGCTAAGCTGTTAGCACAGAAGGACACGCTATAGTCACAAAAATCCCAGCAGAATTCGCAGGTTAGAAGAACTGGCAGGAAAAACTCTCAGCAGCTAGGTACTCATGCAGTAAGAACTGCCAAGCTTGCATAAACCTGGAGCTTACAAGGTCGCTAAGGACCTTCCTGTCACTTTCCTACCCTGAAATATGCCTCCAAATTTTAGTATTAGGCAGAAATGTCAGCTGAAGATCCATCTTTAAAAAGATTCCTTCAAGGGATATTCCACCTACTTTTGCATTTCTGTTGGAGAAAGCTGCTCCCTTCCTCTTCCTAATATTCCATACTCCAGAGTCAAAGCTCCTGTCTGTCCCTAACTCTAAAAACTAGCTAACCAGAGCCTGACTATCTTCAACTGGACATCCAATGCCTAAGACCTGCCTCTGGATATTTGCTTGAGAGGCTAAGCCTTAAATTTGACCTTAGCCTAGTCACTCTGCTACAGGAAGTGTGGTTCCAGAGTCCCAGGCAAAGCTTGGGTGTCTTAGATACCTAAAGGTAACCTAATTTCTGCTGCAACACAAAATTGTCTCAGAAAGGCATTTTGGACCCTCTCCTTCTTCGGACAATTCCCAGACCAGTCACTACAATAAGTCAGTGACAATAGCTCACAGGGAGGCACACAGCCACAACTTCTGATGTGCACTAGCACAAGACCAAGCCAAGCCTTGAGGCTATCTTCCAAAAAAGAACAAGAACCCACTGCAGCTACTCCAAGACCATGCAGAGCTCCCAGGAAGAGCTATATCAGGCCTTAATGTCTAGCCTGACTTAACTGGGACACATTAGAGATCTTCATCAATCTCTGTCCTTAGCCTAGCCTAACCGTCCAAAGTTGGTGATGAAGGAGACTGATGGCTGCTACAAGGCACAAATTTCCTTGCAGATATCAGTCAGCTATATGCAGTAAGCTGGGCCACACTGTTGCCATACCCATCTCAACAGTTTTGAGCACTGTGGGTGTGGAGGACAAATATCTAGTAAAAGATCAGGCTTTATCAGCATCAAAATGCAGGTGTAGCTGCACTTTAAGCTGGTTTCATTAACATGGTGCAAGCACCCACACAGATGCTTTCATTTTGATGTTAGTCACTAATTTTAATGCTACTAATTCATTAAATGAAAAATAAGTCATGCTATCAGAAATTAAAGGTCAGGTGAGCATTTCCATTGATTTAGCTGAACCAATTTTAAGACCTAACTAAAGTAAAACTGACTCAACACTTTTTCTACACCCCCAGGACTCTTCCTGCCCAGGTGCACTTGTGAATGCATCTGTCCTTACCTCCACTGAGGTACAGATCCTTAATTTGCCGGAATGCTTTGCGGACAGCTATGACACAATCTGGGCTGGACTTCTGAAAATCCTGAAGGGATAGAAAAAAAAAGACATGAGATTATGGTTGCACAGAGAAGATAATAGCTGTGAATTCTACACCAAGAAGCAGCTGCCAGAAGTAGCAGAAGGTCACAGGGTTCACTGCAAGGGGTAACTGGTCCACTGTGACCAGAATAACACTTGTGTCTCCAAGATTGGTAAGCAGGCAACAACTGTTTCATTGTCTCTGCCAGGACAAGCTATTAGACAAACCACTTCCCTGTGCTAGGCAATAAGAGAGGACATATTCCTTCGCCAGGACATAGGTACAGGTTGTTAGGCCCCAAGGCTTTTTTTTTTTTTTTTTTCCCTCCCTCAATAAAGTCCTCTTTCTGCACTTTGTCTATGAGAAAGAGTCCTGAAGAGATCAGTTATGCATGGGGGGCAAAGCCCTGGACTGGGTAACAATACCTGCTTTTCTTCTTAGCCTCACCAGGTAACCAAAAAGACCACATCCTTTTTCATGGGAAAAACATTACTGATTTCCTTGAAAAAGATTTTAAGGTATGTTTGAAGAGTTGAGGATGGATGTGCTGCCAGAACAAGATGTTTCTGCCACTTGTGTTAGCAATCCAGACTGTTTCTCTTTTGTTAGCTTGTAAGGCAGTTTGAGATTTGCTAGTAATCACAACTTTGAAATATTAGGACTTATCAGGACTCTTTAAAAGTCTCTTTACCTATCCTGGAGTGGTGTTAAGTAACCACTAATCATTTGTTCAGCATTTTTCTTACAAAGCACCAGTTATAATTAAAAACAGACTTGGAATCTTTCCTTCATTCCTATCTCTTTTGTTTGACAGTTCAGCTTAGAGATAGCACTTTTGAGTTATCCACAAAGTTTACTTGGGCATCCATTTTAGGAGCTCCAAATCCCTTTCTGGATGGCCTCATAAATCTTCACTGACTCATGGCTCTAGTTTTGAACATGGGGACAGATCAGCTTGGGGCAGAGAAGCAGTTCCTGCTCTGGCCACAGTGACTGCTTAGTTCCCTGCCTGACACGTTAAGGAGTCAGAGTCACAGAGTGATTGAGGTTGGAAGGGACCTCGAGATCATCTAATCCAACCCCCCTGCTCAAGCAGGGTCACCTAGAGCATGTTAGACAGGATAGCTTCCACACAGGTGTGAACGTCTCCCAAGAAGGAGACTCCACAACCTCTCTGGGCAACCTCTTTCAGTGCTCTGTCACTCACAGGAAAGACATTCCTCGTACTGGTGCCTAGGGTTATCTTTCCTGAGGTGCAGGACTCTGCACTTGCCCTTGTTGAACCTCATGAGGTTCCTCTCCACCCAACTCTCCAGCCTGTCCAGGTCTCTGTGAATGGCAGCACAGCCCTCAGCTGTATCAGCCACTCCTCCCAGCTTGGTATCATCAGCAAACTTACTGATGAGGCACTCTGTCCCTTTGTCCAGGTCATTGATGAATAAGTTGAACAGGAATGGATCCCGTACTGGCCCCTGGGGGACACCACTAGCTACACAACTCCAGCTAGACCCTGCACCACTGCTGACAACCCTCTGAGCTCTGCCATTCAGCCAGTTCTCAACTCACCTCACAGTCCACTTGTCTAACCCACACTTCCTGAGCTTATGTAGGAGGATGTTATGGGAGACAGTGTCAAAAGCCTTGCTGAAGTCAAGGTACGCACCGTCCACTGCTCTCCTCTCATCTACTGATTTCAGTTTTCCTTAGCAGACCACAATAAACCCGGCAACAATTCATCTGAGCCATTGCAGGAGCAGAGGTAGGAACCACTACAGTTGTTCCAAGGAAAGCTGTCCCCATTTGGTAATCAGAGCCCTTCGGCTACCTGCTTTAGTCTTTTAAATCACAGTTAAGTCAGATGTCTACACTGATCTAAATTTGATGGCATGAACAGTCCCTGCTAGTAGTAAGCTTTCTGAAAACATGTATGTGGCTATGTGAGTATTGCTCACACAAGTGCTTTCTGTCCAGCTGCAAGGACAGCTGGCGCATATGACCTAGTCTTAAGCAAGCCATATGCAAAATACTTTGTCCTTTGCTCACCTCCCCCATAAGCCGAAAGTTTAGGAAGCTTGCCAGAAATCCTCAGTAAGTCACAGAGAAAGTTGCTTTGAAACAACACACTCTGACTCATGGAAACAAAGAGGAAGAGAGAGCTCTTGTGGTGACTCATGAAATGTTTGTGCCTTTATTAGTACTAACAGCTCTCAGGAGCATTCTCTCACCAAGGGAAGCAATTGAATTCAGACTTACTTCTCTTCAAATGCACAGACTGCTGTTATGTAAACACTCTGAAGGTAAAATAAATTATTTTAAAAACAACACAAAGTGCTTCCTTAGAATCTCAGCACAGAGGTCTGTTTATTGCTGTGGAAAAAAAAACTTATTTAAGATTAATTGGAAATAGTTTTTCCACAGAAGAAGTCAAAGCTCTAATGTGAGGGATATGTAACAATTCACAGCACATTCATAACAAACAAAACAGCTATCAGCTGAACAAGGCTTTTGATAAAGAACTGGCTTCATCCATGGAAGAATTCTCACTGCTGGTTCTGCTAGGTAATTAAGTGGTTTTACAATTTTAATTTAAAAATAAGTAATTCTAAGGCGAGTTGTCTTTTATTCTCTTCTATGCTTAAAGTTTTACCTTACTATTGAGTTTGTTCATTTTCACATTATACTTTCCTCCTTACATGTTCCAGTAACGCTGTCTGTGATTTAAGTTCCTGTATTTAAATAAGGTTTTCATATACTTAACAGGAGCAAAAAGACCAGTTTCATAAACAAAAAGTTCATGTAAAGCCATCAATGTCACCCATATCTAGAAATCCACATTGCAAGTGATCTAAAACAGACACTACAGATTTCAGTACTACCAGGTAATCTATTTCTGGCTTTGTAAATTCAGTGTAATTTAGCTCTTAGCAATACCACCTTCCCGAGGGTTCTGATGCTGTCAGAAAGCAAAAGACACGTTTACATTTGGGTATTAACTGATCCCAGGACACCCTGTGTACTTTCAATCTGTGAAATGGAGACCTGTAAGCTTGTCAGTGAAATGCAGTCATTTTGGGACTAAGGAGCTGCTGTGAAATGTTGTTATCAATAGGAAATACAGCATTTTGTGGGAGGATTTGAAGAAAAGCTTATCCAAAGGAGGTTCAACCAAACACAATGCAAAAGTTTCAGGTTGGGATCTGGCCAAGTAACTAGTAATGGGAAAGTGAATCTTTACTGGTTCTAAAGGTGCTGGAATTCAGACCTGCTACTCAGAGCAGCACCCTTTGGCCCTGTGCTGCCTACAGCTAAGGCAATGCTTAATCATCACATCTGCAGCTGCTGCTGCTTTTTCTTACAGGTCCTCATTTAACTGCATCCCCCACCTAGCACTGATGCTGCTAAAACCGATGGCTGCTTAAAGACGAGGAAAAAAAAAATGCTGCTCTCTCAATGAAGAAAAGTTGCCGAAAAGAACGGTTACTTACTGCAGTTACATCTCTAAAGAACTGAGCAGGGTCTCCAAGACCAGCCACAGACAACAGAGGAGCACTGGCAGCTAACGCTCCAGCCACAATGTTTGGGTATTTCATCCTCATGTAAGCGCTCAACATTCCTCCATAGCTGGCACAGGAGAGATAAGAGAGTTATGCCCTTTAACACACACATTATAACATTAGTTCAGACCAGCGGTCACAGGCTCACCTATCCAAGGCAAAAAGAAGTCTATGGAAGTTTAGATGTCCCATGAACGTAAGAAAGATCTGGTTACGGTTGATGTATAGCACACAGTATTTGCAAATTGGCCTTTTCCCTAAACACTCAAGCCAGCTGTGCTGAAAATATAGCAGACCAATTGGCTTCTGCAGTCAAATGAAAACAATGCTTCAGTATTTAACACCATACCATCCTGAGAATTTCCCGATAGCTTCAGTGCAGAACCCAGGTTGGATCTAAATAAAGCTGCCCCTGCCTAAAGGGGTTTAAAAAGGATGTTTAAAAATGGATTATAAAGACTGTCTACATTCTCAGCAGAGGCTGTCTCTGAACACTACAGAACATGCACTCCTCTAGTGCTAGAAAGTGGGAGGTGTTCCCCTTTAGGCACCCCAAATAACAGCAGTGTAGATGAGTAGCGCAGATATAGGAAAGTGAAGACGTCATCAAATATTGCAATAACTCTCAAAGCCATCTTGATTGCTTGGGTATCAGGGCCGCAGCTCTGCAGATACAGCAAACATTGCTAGATAAACCCAAGGTCAGAAAAGCTATCCAGCTGCAAATTTTTCTGGAGTTATTCTGAGGCCACTCCTGGGAATGGCAAATGACTCTCCCAAATATGGGTAAAATTCTGACTGACTCCAAAGTCCTCATTCACAGCTTAGAGGTATTCAAAGTCTCCCTCCCCATCACATTAAACAGTTGGAAGGAATACCATTCCCACATCACCCACAAGTAAAACAATATACATCTCTCCAACCCTGCTCTTGGAGAAAAACTTTAGCTGAAACCAGCCACAAGAAACTTCAGTTCAAATTTGGCAAAATTATAAACAACTGAAGAGATTTTTCATGGGAGAAATTGTGCAATTCCTACATGGCCTTATTTCAGTATGCCTCACGTGAGTTCAGTGCTGTCCAGACCTGTGGCATATTGAGCTCTCCTCCAGCACAAGGAGTTGTAGCAACCTCTATCACGCAGCCCAGGTGTCAGGTCTCATAGAATCCTTCTCTCACTTCCATGCTCCAGGACATGCTCAACTCCCAGCCCCTTTTGGAGCAGTTACAGTTATAATATTCACAGTATAAACACAACTGAGACCAATGGTCCCTCCACACTGAGGGAGGGACAATACTAAGTCATGTTTAGTCACCATGACAGCAAGCTGGATGTGTACTGATAACTTACTGGTCAAACACTTCATAGTTCACTGCAACCAAGAAGCCCTGCACCTAGTGATAATCTTTTAAAGGGAAGTGCTTCTTCTAGGTGTGTGGAAGAGCCTTTCAATAGACAGGGATATCTGATTAACAAGGTTCTAAAGGTTCTGAACTGCAACTGCTGCAAGGACGGACTTCTGCTGGGAAGCCAGGAACAACTAAGCAGCAGGTTGCAGAGCAGAATTATGAAGGAACCTACAACAAAAACAGCTGGGAGTTGTTAAAGAGGCTGTGTTTAATACAAAGCTGGTGGCCCTAGAGAGAACATTTTACCCATTATTAGTTAGTTTTCTGCATTTCTAGTGTAAAACGTTCTGATCCTGCAGGAGTAATCACCCATATTCTGCAGTTCTGGCTGATGTGTATGCTGAAAGCTTCTAGAAACACCCTGTTAATGGTGTTTCTCCAAAGCAAGCATGAACCAACAAGACTGGTTTGAGTGATCTAGAGGTAGGACCGGTAGACCCAGACAGCTATGTTCCTTTCAATTGCAATGGTTAACATCTGACTTAGGAAACAAAGAAAACCTCTGATACTCCTCAGTTAAACCACCACAGAAGGGAAGAGCCCTGCAGCGGAGGACTCAGTATAGGGTTTTTTTTTCAAATTGCATTTTTTATGTTAGAGCAAAGACCACCTTGTTAAGCCTTTGTAGTGCTTGGGCAAACAAGTTCATTTAAAGAGATCAGCTCCTTGGGATCTGTTGACAGAGTAAGGAATGTTAGAGGTCAGCACTGCAGAAATCTAGTGTTTATTGTATTTCAGTAAAAAGGAAGAAGAGCGAAGAAAGAACTCCTAAAACTTCTAGGTGTGGTGGGCTTGGCCCATCTTGTCCTCTCTAGTATCATAAAAATCATCCTAGCTTGGCTTCTCCTCCATGACTGCTGCATACACCATCCAGCTAAGTCCAGGTGACACAACCTTTTCTGATGCAAGGCAATGGTTTGCATGTCCTGCACCTGCTTTGCCAGGTACTTGATTGGAGAAGACAATGCAAGATTTGGGAGGGCTGAGAAGACATTGGGGTAAGATCTCAAGAGCTCAGGCACAAGCAAATCTCTTTAGGACTGCTTAGAGCTCAACCTTTACAGCTTGCTTCAGGGCCAAATGGTTCTATGAGACTGTGGGAAAGGATGTAGAGAAGGGAATGAGCACACAAACCCTTACCTGCCTCCAAAGGCAACAACAGGGCAGTCTGTGGCACCATACTGCTGTTTGAGCTCAGTAATTAGCACCACATAGTCAGCCAGGGCTTGTTCCACAGTGAGCAGACCAGTCTTCTTCTGCTGGGTTGACTCAAGTCCAAATGGAAGAGACTTTCCATAGTACCTCTGAAAGGAAAAAGATAAGCTGCAGAAATGCTGGTATTGAGGTATGGGTCTTCCCTCTCCTCACTCACTGCAGTCAAGCCTGTCCAAGATAGTCATAGCTGTCCCTTCTGAGAAGTAAGTGACCATATACTATGGAATAAGTATGCACAAATGCGTAATGGTAACAGAGCACCTGGCATCCTCTAAGTCGTTCTTAATTGAGGAAGTGCCTTTTTTCTTGCATCTGCATGTGACAAGAGTTCTTCATTCTTCCTGTAGAGGATGAACAGCCTGTGAGAAGTAGGTGCTAAGTGGGCCCTCAGCATGTGCCTCTCAGCTGAAATCCCCATGGAGAAAGACAAAGGGAACAGCATAATCTCCTAATGGATAGGTTGGGGGATGATAGATTTGCTAGGGTGGTATGCCTAGGCAAAGCCTAGTCTGAGAATTTGCAGGGTAGAGTCAATAAATATAATCCAAACAAAGTAACTCTCCAGTCCAGCGTGAAGCTCAAGACTAGCAGAAACTACTTACAAAACACTGCACTAAAGCAAAGCAAACAAACAAAAAACAAAACAAAAAAAGCCACCACGGCAAGTTTTATTGAAAGAATAGTCCATTTCCTGGATTGCTGCTAGGCATATTAAAAGAAAAAAGAGAATTCAGGGGCCAAGGCTGATTCAKAGGCACAGGACAAGAATCTATAGTATGCAAAATGACTTAAATACTCACATGCTCAGCAAAAATCACTAGTGCTTGCTGTTCTTCTGCTAATTCAAATATGAAGTCAGAGTTCTGAGCAAAAGTCCAGATGTCACCTTCATTGCCAGTATAAAAAAAGATTGGTCCAAATCCTTTGTTCCAGAACTTTGCTGCATGAGACAATTGGCAGAAGCAAATGAAAGAAATTGTGGAAAAAAAAATGCTGGAGAATGAAAACGCTCTACTTTTTAGCGACTCTAGAAGTTTGGGCGGGAGCTTAATAAGAACCTAATGAAATGGCTGAAAAATTCACTCAGATCAATGCTGCGGGACACATATGTTAGAAAGACAAGGCTACAGAACATCTCTGACTTAATAAGGGGTAAATGAATCTGGAAGCATCTCATATGAGTCTCCTAGCATTAACAGAAGTGCCGGAATTTATTTTTTGGCATTCTCAATGTAGACTTGCCAAATAAGAGTCAGCCTGAAACTTTTCATTAGTGAAACTGCTGATTTTTGGTAGGTTTGTTAACAAAGGGGCTGATCCTGTGTTGCATTTGCTTTGAGGATCAGGTAAGAAACTGAAATGCTATCTTTACTCTGGCATTTCTTCCGACATGCTTCATAGATCCTGGAGTAAACAATCATTCACATGATCCAAACACATAAGTCAAAGAGGTTGTTTAAAAACGCATCTATTTCTAGACTGAAATCTTGGGCAACTCCCAGCTAATCTCGAGCTAGTCAGCTGGTTAGTTGTGAAAGAGTAACCTCCTTCAAATTCACTCTGATATCCTGAAAACATTCACATTGCACAAGAAGCAGTAAAGGAGAAGAGAAACTACTCACAGGCATTTTGAGTAAAAAGCTATTCGTAAACCACCCACACTGCAATGTTAATGCTTTGTTTCTCCCCAGTATTATTCTGCTCTAATTTACAGCCTGCCCAGGCAGGACATACAAATAAAATGTATTTAAAATGCAGTTAGCCAATGCTTTAAAGCAGGCAGTCCCAAGTTTTCTTCAAAAAAGGTCACTCGATTTGTGCAACTGCCACCTTGGACATGCTGTCAAAAGTCATCTCCTCGATTTCTTCAAAGTTCTTACAAGCAGAATTCAAGTGTCTGACACTGGCTATTTAAACCTCTGTCTTTTTAGTCATACATTGTTTCAAAAAGCCTTCTCTCTTATCCTTGCACAAAAAAATAACTCATTACTGGGGACAGAAGCATAGACACTGCTGATCGCTTCCAGGAACCTCTTTCAGTGCTCAGCAGAGTTTAAGCTACATAAAGCTTTAGAGCTGTAAATAATGCAGCATATCAATTCAAGAGATTCCTTTCTCTGTACTTAATGCAACATTTGGGTCACTGTTTGCTTTTCCTGCTGTACTCACTGAACTGAGAGATCGAAGGGGAAGAAAGGGGAAAATAAGGAAAGTGAAGAGGGGAAGAACTTCTTGAAGAGTCTGTACTCGGATTAAAGTGGCTGCTCAGCACAGCTCTTCGAGCACCAAACGGAGGGGCCTCTACCACACCACGAGGGCAATTAAAGCTTAAAACGGAGAGAAACTCAGCTGCGGCCCCTGCCAGAGCCGCGCCTGGGCTGGGAGCGGCCCGGCGGCCGCGGGACCCACCTGACACCAGGTACCGCTGCTGGAAGGTCTCGTTGCCGTAGGTCTCGAAGTTGAAGTGGTCCCGCACCTGTGGGAAGAGCCGCTCCTCCAGGCCGGGCCCCGCCGCCCGGGCGGCTGGAGCGCGGCAGGGCCGTCAGAGAGGGGCTCAGCCCAGCACGGCCTGGCCATGCCGACTCGGGCTGGGACGCCCAGCCCGACCCCCAGCTAGACGCCGGGGCGGTTCGGGCCCCCCCTTCCCGGATCTCCCGCTTAGGTCCGGGCCCCACGCACCGGGCGCGCTGCAGGCCTGCGGCGGCAGCAGCAACAGCAGCAGCAGGGGCAGTGGACTCGTTCCCATGGCAACCGGCCAGCTCGTGCCTCCGCTCCGCGCGTGCTAGACAACTGCTCCCGCACGGGAACACCGGACAGCTAGTCACATGATCACGGGGGACTACAGGATCACGTGACGACGGGACACGTGATCAAGGTGGGTGCCATTTTTACCGAGGCGCCGCCATGTTGTCTAACGGGGCGTTCGCTCGGGATATGCTTTCGGAGGTGGGAGGGGAGGTCCTTTCAACAAGGGGATCTAGCTGTAGATGCTGTGACCTGATGCACCCAGTGCTGATGGGAAGGTTTCTTAGTGCAGGGGGACCATGTGTGGGGGGCAGGGGGACAGGGCTGGCACTTGGGCCTTCTTGTGTGTCTGAGGATGGCCTGCCAGGGACTGGACAGTGAGCAACCCACAGCAAACCAGCTTGGCAAGAGGAGGCTGGCTGGGCCCAGCACCATCCTGCTGGGCCTGGTGTCCAGCTGCTGTGGGCAGCACCTATGTGTCCTGTGGCAGGCGGACACCCAGAGCTTCAGTGGGCAGGACAGCACCTCATATTTTGCTGCGTGCACACAGAGCTGTCAGGCTTTCCTGGCAGCTGATCAGCTATCTGCATGGTCTGCCATCGTGCCTCAGGTGCCGATGGCAGAAGCACTGCTTGCAGGAGCAAGGATGATGAAGGTGAATATCAGTGAGCTTTGGTGCCAATACTTCTTTGCCGTGCAGCCCATGTGAATCTTGGGAAAGCCGAGGCACAGGGGATGAGGTGTTGCCAGGCCAACCTTTCTGCAAGCTTCTACACTTTGGACCTCTACAGCTTTCTCTTCGTGTTGAAGAGAATCAGCACTTCCCTTTCTCAGAAGAAACGATGCATAGTGTCTACTTGGGGATATGTGGTTCTGTAACAAGGAGCAGCTGAGAGACAAGTGAAAGCTGAGCCCACCCCCATGCGCTTCAGGGAAGTGACAGCTCTGGCCTACATCAGTTGCAGGTGAGGAGGAAGTCGGTGCTTAGTGCAAGGGGAAACTAAAGGGAGAAGGTGGTGTTTGCTGGCTTGCACTGACCTTCTTGATGAGGGTTGGCAGGTGAATGAGTAACAGGTGAGAAGAAACAAGCAGGACTCCCCTTACCCCAAACAGAATGATGCAAGTATGTGGCAAGAGAGGAGTATGTCCCCGTGGCAAAGTTTATCCAGTGGTGGCTCTGTGGGTGAGCATTCTAGGGAGCAAGAGCTTATGCTGGTCTTAAAAGCAAGTCTGGAGCAGCTTGAAATGGTTTAATGGGTTTACCTCTAGCTTTTTGGTTCCATGGAGAAGCCTCAGAAGATATCCCACAAGGCTACTGCTCTGAAAAGAAAGTAGAATGAAGAAAAAAAAAATGTATAATGTAATGGTGGAGGAGCCTACAAGGAAGGGTGTCCTGCTGGACCTGCGGGACAAACTCTTTTCAGTTGTCTCGTGTTACAGAACAAGAGGCAATGGGCAGAAATTGAACCACAGGAAGTTCTGCCTGAATTTAAGGAGGAATTTCTTCACTGTGAGAGTGACGGAGCACTGGAGCAGGTTGCCCAGAGAGGTTGTGGAGTCTCCTTCTCTGGAGATMTTCAAGGCCTGCCTGGATGTAACCCTAACATGCTCTAAGTGACCCTGCTTGAGCAGGGAGGTTTAACTAGATGATCGCCAGATGTCCCTTCCAACCTTACTAATTCTATGATTCTATGATAACAAAATAAGCAGGGATAGATCTGTTAGTACACTCAGCAGTGTCTGTGATTCAGCTAGATCATGTTATGCTAAATGCTATATGAATGTGCAATAAAAAAGGCTGGTCTTACCCCACCCCAAAGGGATGTGGGAAAGCTGTATGAAGATAGCAAGGGGGCATCTATTGACGGATGGTACTGGATTTTGTCAGCTTTTTAAAAAAAGTCTTAGATATTTTACAAGACATCTGTGGATGTCTTGCAAGTTTGTTTTAAAAAGGAAGAGCTGTAGCTTACTGAAGACCAGAAGTGCTGTTACAAGAAGAAGACTTAAAGGATGTGATTGTAGGTGAGAAGCTGCAGAGTTTTCATCTTTACTATTACCACCTGCAACCACATAGTGGTAACCACAGTATACAAGGAAAGAAAGGCTCTGACCAGAACTCCTGTGAGCCTGATCGCCTGCTTAATTTCCTACCTGAGCAGGTACAAAGAGATTCTAGCAACTTATCACCCAAAACTTGAATAAGATTTATTCCTGAAAGGCTGATCACTAAATTGGAAAAAGTGTGTGTTAGAACTTAAACAGTATTATGTTTTCTCTATAAACTTAATAGAAAGCAAATATACTGAGATTTCTTCTGGACAATGTTTTGGTTATTGTATTTTAATTTTTTTCCTATATCCTGGAGTTTGTGCTTTCAGTAAAGTTTCATTTTAGTTAAGAGTTTGATATCCCATATTTCTTTGGGCTGGTGTCTTTAAAGCGGCTTGGTATCAACACTCTTGAGCATGTTGATACCTGAAAGGATGAGGCTTAAACTTCTCCCCACCTCCCTGAAGAAGAGAAGGCTGTGACATGGGAGGTCCCTCTATTTCATAAGGCACTGGATTTTTTTTCAGGCTTTTTTAAAATGTGAGCTCCTATATAGAAAACCTGAACACATTAGTGGAAAATTGTTTGCTTTCACAGAGGACGGAAAGGGCTGGAACTGGTTCTTGCAGTGGTTTGTGTGGGCTCGGGGGAAGGCTGTGTTGCACATAGCAGGATTATGATCTTATTTTTAGACTGCTGCTTATCTAAGTTCTGTTCCAAAGAGCTTTGCAGAGTTAAACTATAAGTAATGCCTGGGGAGGTGTGTAATCCAGGGCTTTAGAGGAAGAAGAAAAGAATCATATTCTAGGCTAAGCTTTATGAAGAGTTTAGGAAAATTCATGAAGTGATGAGAAGCAAAGATATTGGTCCTAGGTGAGGAAGAGGTTTTTCACTAAGGTGTTCAGTGTAAACGAATTCTAATGAAACAATGTCTGTACTCTTAGAATGTTCAGAAATGAAGATGCTTCCTTATGGATGGAGCAAAGAGCCAAAGGCTTTCCAAGATCTGAAAAGATAAAGACACAATCTGTTTTTATCCCTCCCCAATCAATAATACTGAACCTATCCACAGATAAGAAACTGAATAGACAAGTCTCTTTCTAATGATACTTTCAGACTGTCAGTCCTGGTCAACTCCAGCTGGAGTTACTTCAGGTCTTCCTTGGTCAGATCTGTGACCTTGGGAGACAAGATGGGATAAAAGAGCAAGGAGAGTGTGGAGCACACTCTTGACCCAAACGTTGTCTATATTTTTAGAAGCCTGCATTTGTATTTCTTCTACTGATTTTATGTTATGCAAATCCTTCCCTTGTCTGCCCCACGTTAACTATTTCTCAGTTTATGGTCTTTGAAGCTGGGGAGATTAGGCACTTGTTCTGTCTGAACTGAGCAGCATGTCTTAACACTAATAAAAGAACTCTCTGTGATAGTGGGTTGCCTTTTTGTGGATTGATTTCTGTCATCTCTATCCGCTAAAAGTACGACCAATGTAAAGGTCCCTTGGTCCTAGTTGATAGTATGAAAATGGGATGTTGAAACCTACTAAAAATAAGAAGAGGAATTGAGCATATAGTCAATTATGAACAGCCCTGCATATAATCATAATACAATTTTAATTTCCCCCTTGGAGGAAGTAGGATCTATGTATCTTTGTTTCCAAAAATTCCTGAGTGTCTTTAAGATCAAGCAATACCTCTCAAAGACTTCCTTAGCAGGTCTGCATCTTTGCTTTGCTTAAGGGCTCTATGGAAAAGAAACAAGTGTTTGGTTAGCTGTAATGTTTGGCACCATGAATGGGAGCTCTGCTTCCTGGCCGTCATGCTGTCCACTTAATGTCTTTGACACCAAGGGTTGATAGTGTTACACCCGTAACTCCTGAGTGCAGCCTCCTTGAAGGGTTAATCATCAGCTTGCCAACCTTCAGTGGTTCACGCTGGCTCTGCTGGAGTTCCCTTCAATGTGTTCCTGTAACTGCTCGTTGGTGGGGAACAGCATCACTGCTGATGTTAAGCAGTCTTGCTAAGAGTAGATATATAGTGTAGAGTGCAGAGACTGCTTCCCCCTCCCTGGCTTTCAGTTTACATCCTGGGAGCATTATATAGTATATAAAATGTGGTCCCTAGACATATGGAGTAACAAGTGTGTGAAGGGGAAAGAACAAGAGAAAGGTGGTCAAGGATTCAAAATGGGGGTATTGAACACTAGCCTGTTTTCTGCAGAGGCCAAAAAAATTAGTGGAGTTAGGAAGCTGGCCCCATAATTGCAGAGGTCATTACAATGAGGCCAGAGTTGCATGACCAATATGGCATATATCCAGGTTGGAAATGAGAAGGGGAGGGTACCCATTCCTATTTAGATGCTTGTTCTGTTCCTTTCTATGTAGAGATTTGTGCTGTTGGGTGGAAAGCAGGATCAGGGAGCTGAAATAGCTGAAAAAATAATTTCCCTTTCCTCATGATGGGTTAATTTTCTGAGGGATCAGTGTTTGGGTCTTGTTCACAGCACAGTCCATGCAAAGGCTGTGCCACCCAGGGGAGGAGAAAGAAGCAGCTGATGTGGTAGGAGAGTGCGGCCATACTTTCCAAAGGCAGTCAGATTTCTTTTGGATTAAAGAAACAGTGTAGGCCAGGAAAATGCTGTGAGGCACATCTCTCCACTCAAAATATGTGAGATCCCTTATACTGGTCCATGGGAGCACCAAGGAGGAGTAATGGAGCTAGTAGTGCAGCGGATGATGCGATGTAGAGGGCTTTGTGGTGTCTGGCTGGGGGAAGGCCTCCTAGCAGAGATTTGCTAGACTGACAGCTCCCAGTTGCCCCCAGCTGAGGCCTGGGGCTGGGACTCTGCATGCTAGATGCAGCTAGCAGATCCTAATGCACAGAGCAAGCTGTTTGCTAACTTGCCTTACCTGATCTTGCAGGATCTTCTATTTCATCCTTTCTTGTAGCTGAGCTAACCCAACTTCAGCCTGGTGGTTAGCACAGGAGAGGTGCAATCTTGTCCTTTGATGCTCCTGCATTTCTGTAAAGTGCTAGGGGGAAGCAGTGCTTCTGGGGCCATGTTAGCTGTGGCTTTGAGTCAGAGTTCAGCAATGTGACAATGAAAGTAGAGATTAGGCCCCTAAGTGCAACAAGCTGGGAGCTCTGTGGCATGGGGTACTGGTTAGCCTTGGATGCAGAAGACTGTGTATAGTTTGTGCCAGCTGGGTAATACAGTGCTAACGTCAATTAATGTACTAGGTTGTCAGAGCAGAACGTGCATAAACTAGGCAAATTGGTATTACAGCTCTGGTCTCCTGATAAGACGCTTTGGGAGGTCAAGTTTAGTAGCGCTGTGACCTTCACAAGGCTGTTAGCTGAGCAACAATGTGACTCAACAGGCGTGCGACCAGGGGAGCAAGCTGCCCCAAGAGAACTGAGGGACTGAATCACACAAAGCTTTACCTGGGTATGGAAGTTGGAAAAATTAATGATAAAGGGGCTGTTGAAGGAGTGGTTTCTTGTGATCTCTCCAGGGTGATGTTTTTGCTGCTGCAGCCAGTTCTGCATCTCTACTGCCCTCTTCTGCCAAGAGAAGCGCGAACCAGTTAACAGACTGAAGGAGAGCTGCTTTGGTTCTAGCTATGAGATGTCTGATCTACCCTGTGAGTCCCACTGCAGCTTCTTGGCACAGTTTTAATGTGCCTTGGCAGGAATGAACTCCAGCACAACACCTTGACTGTGCCTGGTCTGGTCTCTGTTCTTTGGCCAATGCAGGGCTTCTGTAGCTTACAGCCAAAAACTGTTCTATGAGTGGATTCCTGCCTTCGCCACCTTGGTAGCAGTAGCCCTGCTGACCGTATGCTGAGCTATGACTTCTTTTATTTCTGTTAGTTCAGTTGTTGCTGTCCCTAGTGCCATATGTGAGGGATGCTGGGCTCTGCTCCACCTGCTTGTCTTCATCACTGCTGATGAACACATGCTGCCCAACTAGGCATGTCATTGGCTTTCCAGTGAGGAGATGATTCGACCTTTTCCATACAGTCCCAAGTACCTTGTCATGCTTTGGCCAGGAGACACAACTGTGATAACATCCCCATAATAGCTTGCAGTGTTTAGACCTCATGCAAGGAGTCTACAGGTTTGTTTTGCATGTGGAGCTGCTGCTGCGTGGGTATGATTGCAGCAGCAGGTGCTACTGAAGCACCCAGAAAACTTTGTTAGCAATGTCCTTGGGTCCTGAAAAGACACAAAGTTTCTGGCTTAGATGCCTCTGTAGTTAAAATGGAAATAGGCTTGCTGGAGCAGTACTGGTTAAAGACTTCCAACTTGAAATGCAAAGCTTGGAGCAGTACCTCTCAAATCTGCCCCTTTGAAAGCATGGCTTTACTCTGAACCTTTTCTGCAAGCAATGCCTCTAAATTCAATCAGAAGTAGGGGTGTGATTGTGCTGTATATGATGGATTCACTACCAGGTTATTATGTTTCACCAGAAGGTATCGACTGCCCCTGCATAAGGGTTTGGAGATGACAGAAGCTAAGAGTGATTTGTCTAAGCCACGAAAAGGGAGCTTACTTGTAGGCAATGCTGATGATTTGAAGGTTGTGCCGTGAGTGCTTTGTGGTACAGAGCAGTTGGCAAACATCACATTTTGCTGGTCGAAGAGGTGAGGGTTAGTGTTTCCCTGTACATATCATTTCCCTGCTGGAGCCCAAACCTTTCCCGTCTCTCCATAGCATATGGCAAATCTTGCAGCCTGGAAATGTGCCAAATGAAAACGTATTTGCCTGTGCTCAGACTAACACGCAGAGATATTATCAGTCCTCAATGATGTTCAGGGACAAGGTCCTGGAGCCTTTAAGCCTCTGCTGATAGTAAGTGTGGACATGTGTAGCCTGGTGCACCAAAGTAAGACACCATGCTCTGTGGGGTGACACATCCCCAGCTTTTCCTTCATTTCCTTTGGCTGTGACATCTGTGACTTTCTCAGCACTCTTTCAGCGTCCATCTGCAGAAACCTTCAACATTTGAGATGGACAGCAGTCACCTCCTTGGCTTTCCAGTGGGGCTATATGACTGCCAGCTGGTTTGGAAATAGCCAGAACCACTAGACACCCATCCTCTTAAAGGATCAGCCTGGACTTCAGATGAGGGCTTTAACTTACTATTCAGCTCCTCCCGGGACACCTTATGACCTTCACTGTTTAATTACTTACACTGCAGCAAGCACACAGAAAATAGCAGCCTTTACAATCTCCCAGTATCCTTGATAATCCTGAAGTGATTGAAAGCAGGGGTGGAGGAGGTATGTTTCAAACCTCCCCTGAAGGATCAGAGCAGAGATGCTGTTTTATTTGCTGCTGCAAACATGCCAGAGCCCCTGCTCCTGGCAGTTGTGCCCATGGGCATGCTGGGCTGCAGGAAGCCAAAGATTACCAAGGAGGCTGGGAAAGATGATGGCATCATTTATGGTCCTGCCAGAGTAGAAACTGACCTGAGCAATCAGCACTGTAGGATTTCTTGCCAGTCCTCTCCTCTCTGGAAAGTGATGTTCTCAAGTGGGTTTGCCTGTCTAGTGTTTCTTTGCCTTAATGATGCAGACATTTGAACACCTGAGCAGCTCATGATGAGATGCTTGTGTGTTGCTCAGCTGGATTGGGCCTGAGCACAGGGACAGCACCTGTCTGCTCTGATGCCTGCCAGTGGTTGCTTGATAATTGTCAGCTTCCCTGATAGCTGTAAAAATAGACATAGCTGATACCAGGGCTGCTATGAATACTTCTTGTTGCCTGGTCCAGGAATAATTGTTGGTGTTTATGAGGTGGAAATGAGGCAAGACAACTTATCTGAGTGCTCCCAGAACTGTAGCTGGTCACAGGCTCAGCCTGATGCATCGCACTAGTGGGCAGCTTGTAAAGAGGTAACTCAAAGGGATGCTGCATGCCAGGTCACTGAGTACTGAGAAAAGCCAAAGCAGGAGGGAGCTGGGGTTCTCCACTTACGTTAGCACCAAATAGATCTACTGTTGATAGACATTCTAGAAGGAGCCAGCAGGAAGGAGGAAAGTGGAAGCAAGACAATGAGTTGGCCTATGTGCAAGGCCAGCTGTTCCTGAAGGGGAGAAGGTAATGCAATGAGAAGGGACATGCCAGGCACTTAAGACCAAAATAACTGGTGGTGCTTCCTCAATAAGGAGGTCCATTAACGATCCTTTGGTCATTAACAGGAGCTTCATCTTGCAAATGGACTTGCCTGACTGTCTTACTGAATTTACGGAGATCACTAGCACATCTGCCTTGCGAAAGCAGTTGATTTCACTGCATGTAATTCTCCCTTCCAGTTTCCCCAGAAAGGAAATGGAGACCCCAAGAGTCTGGTACCCAGAGCGCAGCCCTGCTGACAGCCCTGGGGTGCCAACCTGCTGTCAAGCTCCTAATGCCAGACCCACAGCATGAACAGATGTGCAAATACTCCTGTTCCCGTTGTATTTGTGCTGTTCATTGCAAGGAAGGTGTACCCAAAAGGGTTATCGATTTGAGGGAGGAGTTTGTAGCCCAAAGTTGTATCCTGGTTTGTGAATACACCTTCACTGGGCAGCTCTGTCAGTTGATCACAGGATACCCTGATTCTCTACAGCTATAATTGCAGAAGTGCTGCACTCAGATCCTATGGACACCTACAAAGACAGTTTCTCATTTTCCAGCTGTATTGTAGCAGCCATGTTTACAAGACAGCAGTAAATGGGCAGTAAATATCCTTGAAGTCAGGTATCTAGAAGCTATTAAGAGCCTTACAAGCTGCGTCTTTGTGCTGTTGTTTTGTACTGGGAAGCAATTTTGAAATCCACCTCTTATGGTCTGAGGAGACTTTCTTTTATGTGTCTGTCATGACTGCCAGGAAAGCCAACCAGCCTTATGGAGAGAATGGATTTCTGGTGTTTCCCTCACTGAAGGTCTTCCTCGAAATAGAATGTGCAATAAATCATCCTGAACTGAGCCCCTACACTGAGCAAGGGTCAAATATTCTTATTCACTTGCTCTGTGGGCTTTGGAGAAAGCAAATTTCTGCAAGGACTTGCTGAGCAGGAAGCAATGCTGTGGTGCTGATCTGCGGCTGGGTATGTCAGCCACACGTTCCTTACCACTTTTCTGCCTGAGAGCTGGAGGGGTGCCCTGCATCTGCTCTTTGAGGGACAGAGAGATAAATAAAAAAAAAAAGTAATAAAAGAAAAGGTGCTACAGGAATGGGGGAGACATCATGTCTGAGGCCTTGGGGAGACCTAGACAAAGTTTTTTTTTTTGTGGTATGTGTAGGCTAGATGTTGCTCTCCACACAGCGCTATCTCCTGCCAGCCCTGACAGAGGAGGTCTGACGATGCTTCAGAGACAGAGTGTCTGTGACACTCCTAATATGAAGTTTCCCATCATTTTCATCCACAGTTGGGTTTGCTCCACATGGTTCACCCCTATCTGAGGTTACCCTGCCTTGGTTAATACTTCTGCAGTGAGTATTTAATGACTCCCAGCCCCAAAAGTCTGCATAGCTCCTCCAAGCATCCCTGCCTTGTGAGGAGAGTCACTGCCAGGGATAAAGGCTACTGCCCTGGCTCCGCAGTGTCTCCAACCACAGACAGCATGAACCATGCCTAGGGAGTCAGCAGCATTTGAAAGAGGAAAGCAGGGGTCTGAAGCTGTCCTTTCTCACACTTGCATCCCGCATGGGCCTCTCTGCTGCAGGGTGGGCACAGCGGTGGGAATGTGAGCACTACGGAGAGGCTAGAAGGCTAAAGACATGCCTCGATCATGCATTTCTGTCCAGGGAGCCCCATTCTGCTCTGCAGCCCACTAAAGTCATTGGTGCAGCACAGATGTTTCTGCTCTTATGTTCAGCTAGCTTCACAACTTCTCTTGTCACCAGACATGTTCCTTGAGTTGTCCTTGAATTCCTTGACATGTTCCTTATAGCCTAGTTGTGGTTGACTCAGTTCTTTCGTCTTGTCCTCATCAAATAACCTAAATGGGTCCTGTGTGGGCTCATCATGCGGTTGCTATAACCTGCAGGGTTTGGCATCCTTCAGGTCAAACAGCATTGGTATTGATGGGAAAAGGTTATGGTGTCTGTTCCATGAGTGCCTAGGGTCACTCTAGTCATGTCTTGTGTGTTCATGGAGACCTGGAGCCTGTGATGGCAGGTGCTATTCAACCACCCTCTACAATTGCCATGAATGGTACGCAGTTTTCCTCCCTGAATATGCTCCTGTGTCTCCGGGATGCCACCTGGGAAGAAGGACCTTTTCAGTTTTTCTACCTTCCTCAGTAAACTTCAGTCTCCGCTATGAGACTATGGGACTGACACAGAAGGGGGAAAGGGCAGGGGAGGGGAGATAGTTGGGGGTCACCTTCTTTATGCTTCACAAACAAAGCGAGGCGGGCTTGGGGGACAATCATTTTGGGGCAGCTGCCAGCGGAGGCAGCCAGTGGAGGTCGTGCTGCCTGCCGGGTGCTGGGAAGGCGGCTGACTGCCTTTGGAGGCAGGGGCCCTGCTCCGGGCACTCTGGAGCGCAGGCCTGGCCGAGGGGCGGCGGGGCGGGGAAGATGCCGCCTGCGCGGCGGCCGGGATGCGCGGCCCTGGCGGAGCGGCGC
>NW_028186394.1:60972-151717 GCF_003343005.1 Rhea americana | reverse complement strand
GCCGTGCCGTGCCGTGCCGTGCCGTGCCGTGCCGAGCGCGGCAGGTCCGCCAGGAGCCGGGCGCGGAGGCCGCTGCGAGGCAGCCCGGCGGGGCCCAGCCGAAGCAAGGTGAGTCCGTGCTGCAGGCGAGGGGCGCCGGGCTGAGCCCCCGCTCCCCAGCCCTGGGGTAAGGGCAGCGCCACTGCGTCGCTCCGCGCCCCTCTGTGCTCCGCGGCTTTCGCCGCGGGTGCCTGCTGCCAGGGAACCCCGTTGCGCTGGAGGCAGCAGGCAGGCAGCATCTCAGAGGGCATGGGACACCTCTGCCCGTGGCCACCCTGCCCCCCGGGGGCTGGCAACTGAGCCGTCAGTGCTTTCCCATTTCCGATGGAAGTTTAGAAGAGTGGAGCAGGGATGGGGTGGGATGCCAGGGCCGCTGTGCTTCCCTAGCCCCCACTCTAGGTCTGCTCTGGCAGCCATGTGATGCAGAGGAGCCCCGGTGTATCCGTGTACCTTGGACAAGGGGCCCCCGCCACCTGAGTTAATGTTCATCAAGCCCTTCAAGACTGTGGGATTGAGGAGGCTGCAGGGGGATGCAATTTTTGTTAATTGAAACATGCTGGCTAATGGGCTCATGAGAAGGAGGCTGAGCTGATTCTGCAAAGGGGTTTTTAGTCCCAAGAGCCTGCCTTACAATGAGAGGAGGGACAACTTGGGAGGACAGAGTAGTTCCCCAGGGCCTGGGAGGGTCTTGAGCTGAGCTGGAGATGCGTTTCCTAGAGGCTAACCCCAAGACCTCTCTGTRGTCCATGGAGACCAATGTCTCTTATACTGTTTGTGGTCTTACTTTGGAGAAGGACTCTGGGTTCTTTGGAAGAATACAAGAAAAGAGTAGGTATCAAGGGGGAAAGAAAGTAGAGTTTGTGCTTGTGTGTGAGACTACCAGACTGTTCCTCTTTCTTACCCCTTCCTATGTCTGAGCAAGTAATTTGCCTCTAACCTTGCTTGCCTGTGTTGTGCACATGCCGCTCAAATGGTGTGCTGAAGAAGAAATTTTGGCAAATTTTTGCTTTGCCAAAGAGGACCCTCTTCCCCATACTTTCCTGGTGTGCCTGTGTTGGAGATGTGAATCTGCTGCAGAGCAGCTATGGAGGAGCAGGGCCCTTCCTGCAGCTAGAAGGAACAGCTCAAAGAGGCTCAGGCAGGAAAGTCTCACATTCATGGCCCAGTATCTGCAAGGTCCCCCCAGAGTCAGCAGTTCCAGTATAGGAACAACACTAAGGAAGAGGGCGTGCTCGTGGACTGGATGGTCCTGCCTTCAGCTTCTCTACTAAATGCATTTTGATTGTTTTTTTCTTCTATAAAAAATGAAAAAAAAAACCACTAAAACAATAGGGAAACTGAGTTGGAGACTACGAAAAAGCCTACATGCAGAGTGTAGATAAGGATATGGGGAAAACAAATGGTAAAAAAGCCAGCACCAGGTACCGAAAGGATTACAATTATTGTGCAAGGTCAGTCACAGCGTGGCACAAATCTCCTAGGGGCTAAACAGATGTCAGTGGGAGCTCAAGGTGTTCAAAGCAGAGCTACCTGCATGTAGATGTTTATGGACTTAAGCTGTCAGCATAGAAGAGTTATACTGTCCCTGTCCTGCAAAAGAAAAGGAATATAAAGCCAAGTTGGGACCCCAGTAGTGAGACTGAAGGATGCTCCAGCCTGGAAAGTGTAGATGTCAGTTCGTCAAAGTCCCTCAGAGTATTTGCCTCTTCTCTTCCCATCAAATCCTATTCTGGCTCCTCTGCTGAGAGGCAGCACTCTCATAGGGAAGTCACTGCTCTCACCAGACACAGTGTTTGTTTATGGCAAGATGCAGCTGCATTTCCAGTGTCCTTGCCCTGGAGGTTCACCAGGAAATGTCCTCATCTGGTAAATCCATCAACTGTCCCCATTGCTGATGCTTGCTGTTTATACACTGTTATTACCTTCGCTTTAAATTACTAACTCTGTGATGATGGTTTGATGCTTTCTCTAGTTCTTGCTGTTTCAGAGGATACCAAAACAATATGTAAACTCATGGGTTGAAATTGGAGGACTTCTCACAGTCAAAACACTTTTCAAAGACAGTTGGCAAAGCTTTCTGGAGCAGGTTCAGTGTCTGTTAAAGTGACCTAAATGCACCCACATCTGGGGAGAAGTGTGGGAGTTATCTGGAAAGCATGACGCGTAGATGGGGAAGGGCTTGTGAAACAAGTGTGAAAGGAAAATTCAGGACCTTTTTGCTGCCTCCCTATTTCTTGCTGTGTGTAGAAAGCTGCTGCTTTTCTACCTTATGGGTACTGAAATGAGTGCAGAGTGGGGTATTTTTTTTTTCTTCTTTATATTTTCTCTGGAGGTTGGAAGTCTGGGGTCTTTGTTTAGCCACAGTTTAAAACATCAGGGCTGCTAGGTCTTTAAAGAAAACATTTCAGGGTCATTCCTACTGTTAATATTAAGTTTTGCATAATCCCTGTTCTCCTCCAATACCAAATTTTGCAGTGCAAACTTTATACAAAGCAGCTTGCCTTGCTTCATAGTAAGTCCATGGGGTTTTGAGTGGCAGTACAGTTTCCGAGGCAACTTTCAACTCTGAGCACTGATGGCAAATGCTTTGGCTTGTGCTCTGTCTGATCGTTCATGTGAGCACTTAAGGCTAGAAGTTTAAGTCTCTTGACAGTGAGTGTGAAGTGTCAGTGCCGTTTCATGAGCCATCAGTTGGTGCTATTTTCTCTCTGTTTTGTCACTGCCAATATTAATGGCAATTGTAATTCTAACCTGTCTCACTTCAATAGGATGAGTGGTTGGTTTAGAAAAAATTAATACATGCACTCAGGTCAAATTCTTCACTGCTGTAAGTTCATCAAAGTCAACCAAGTTCCTCACTGCTGTAAGGTCTTCAGAGCCAGCGAAAGTTACAGTGGRGTGAGAATGGGCCTTGATGTCCTAGAGAAATATACTTTATGAACAGTATTTTAATTAGCCTTCTTCTCCTTAACTAGTTGATGGCTTCCAGTGCTCCTCTTTGCTAAGGGGAGAGATGTTTCCCTCACTCCTAATTGTCAAATTAGGAAAAGAGCAAACATCACCAGTAGCATCATGGTGTGTGCTATAAATGTGGGTCAGTCCAGGGTATGGGTTAGGCACAGGATCAGAAGGTCAGCTGTGTTCTCCCTCATGGTGCATGAACCCGCTGCAGTCATGAGTTTGTGAATTTGGCTCTGTCAGGCATTTGCTCCACAAACAGCTGGTCTGCTGGAAGCTGTGTGCTGCAAAGGTGAATCAAAGGAGGAGGTAGCAAAGTTAGGGAGATGCGAAGAGCAATGTGTCGTGGCGGGCTGCACTGACAGAGCTGACAGTTTGGACTGGGTCTCAGTCTCTGTAAATCAGATTCTTGCCCACCCAGTGCAGTAGACTATGTTACTGAGCTGTTTGACTCCCAGCCAAAGCATGTTGTGGGTGCTAAAAATTGATGTAGTTTCAAAGGTTAATTGGATAGACTCATGTAAGAAAAAAATGCATCAAGAGCTGTTAAATACAAATCATCATCTCTGACTCAGTAAGTTCCCAAGTGCAAAATCACTAGTGTTAGGAAAGATGCTCTTGAGAGGTCCAAACTTCCTGTGATCCTCTGCTGTTTCCTAGACATTCACAGTCAAAGATGTAGCTCCAGCACATCCACTAGGTATAATTTCATCTGACTTGACCTAGCTGTTCTTATGCAGCTGGCTAAGAGAAAAGGGCTGCCACATGGATCTCCCCCCAGGAATGGTTGTTCTCTGCTGATCTGCTGTCACAGCAAGTGGAAAACCAGAAGGAAAATGAGCAGAGCTTTTTCTGTTGGGGACTGGTAAGCCCAGGAGTGTGAAAGTTGCCCTTTTCACCCATTGCAGCTCAGGACTTGGCATCCTGCCTTGACACTGACTTGTTACGTGGCCTTGGGCAACTTACTTAACCTGCTTTTCTTATGTTTTAGGCTTAGCTTTTGCATCTGTTAGGCAGTAATGTGAAGTCTTCCTGCTTTGTCACAGTAAACTGGAGATATTTATGAGCTAACATCTGTCCAGAGCTGGGATTACGTGGAAGTTCAATCTGCCATGGTACATTGCCAAGAAATGTCCATCTCAAGTGCAAACTTGTTTATTTTCTTGAGTTTACTTGGCCCTTTGGCAGCTGCTGAGTGATTTCTTGTTCCCTGCAAGGAGACTTTATTGCATTCAGTGCTCCTGGCATTAGCTGGCTGTGACATTGTGTGTCACGCTCCTGGAAATAGCTTGGTTGCCTTGAGAAACTTCTTATAACATGTGCCATAGTGCAAATACTGCTTGTTTATATAGCTTTACGTGAAAGAGTGATTTAATCAGGGTAAATGATTGATTTATTTCCCTAGCAGGGATAGCCTGCCTTTTTAAGGTGTGCAGGAGAACTGAGTAGGTTGTCAGCCAGCTGTTGGAAAGTTTAAACTTCTCATCAGTCATCAGGCTCCTAATAACTCAGCAGTGATGAGATAAGGTAGGTTGCAGCCAGAGGAAACATCTAGGATTGGAGAGAGGGAAGAGAATGGTATGTTACAGCAGGGCAGTCCTGGCTGCTTGAGACAAACCAAGCTCAGAAGATTTCCACTGACAGCAGTGTCTCCTGCTACCTTTCACCCCCAACAGCAGCACTGTGAAAGCTGAGAGTTGGATTTGCTCACGGCGCCTGGCTTCAGCCGTCGGCATCTGCCCAAATACTGCTAATAGAAAGCAGTGACCCCTGTGCTGGTGCCACGCTCCAACTGTCCTTCTGTCTGTGCTGTCCTTCAGGAGGACTGTTTGGCTCTGGAAGGGAGCTTTTGGGAAGTGGGTTTGTCTTTATTCCTTGGCAGGAGTGGTTTGGATCCAGCCTCAGAGATGGCAAGGTGGAGGGGGAACTGCCCATGTCCTGTGCTGCGCCTTAGCAGTGCTCAGAGTAGGCAGCAGGAAGTGAAGATGCTGCAGGGGTGAGGACCCCAAGTGAGGACCGTCAGGTGGATGCTGTCTTCCCAAGTTGGCTATGAGCGTGGTGGACTTCAGGAGAGATGCTTAGAAGCTTCTGGCCAAACGAAGTAAAAGCCCATCCTGACATAGCAGCATTTGAACTCGTCCTCCTTCACTCAATATTCCAGTTCAGCATTTGGCAGGGAAAGACTCTCTCATTCCCTTGTCTTGCACAACTCATCCTGGAGGCTGTCAGAGCTGGGGTCACCTCCTGCATATCCTACCCTGACCATAGGGGTCCTGGATGAGTCTGAGATGGAGCAGTGAGGTAGCAAAAGTACTGCAGAGAGGGAGACACCAAACCTCTGGGAGAGCACTTGCCAGGGGTGCTGAGATGGCTGTGGCTGCCCTCTCAAACTGCAGAATTTTAGAGTATTTATTACCTACATATATCATATAGCCAGTGGCAGGTAGATTACTGTAGTTTTATCCCCTGCACATAGATAGGAAAAAAGGCCAGTGACCACTTGGTGCTCCATCCCTGGCCTCCCACACTCACTAGCTGTTGCTTGAGTGGCTTTTTGTTCTGAAGATGGTTTCCTGTTACAGGAAAAGGAAACATATGAATTACTACATCTCAATTTGCAATTCAATGTCAGCCAGAGCTGAGCCCTGGAGTTTTGGTCGTATTTTTTTCATTTTAACACAGTCTTGAGACTGCCTTGTTTTCCTTGCTCTCATCTCAATGAAAATATTGTAGGTGTGCAGTTGGCTGTCATGTTGAGGATTCACTGGGAAGTTTTGGGTGTCAAAGTCTGAAATACGGGCTTGTTGGAGTGAACCTTCCTGAATCCTGATAATCTAAGAGAATTCCTTACCTCCAGCCTTGTCTGTCTAGTGTGAAAACAGAAGGGTTGTGTCTGTGCGCAGGCTGCATAATGAAATAATGAAAAATGTGTTTTTCTAGCACTGAGAAACATTCAAAGCACAGCAGTCTCTGCAAAATCTGTTGAAATAATTTTGCAGGAAGGAGGCTAAGAAGAAGAAGAGGGTTTTTCTCCTCTTTATCTATGGGCTGAGAACATTTGCCCCAAATTCTTTGTCCTTGTGGATTTATTTTAAGCTGCCTGGAAAGATCAATCATTTAGCTGCTGACTACCATAGTTCCAGCTTTGGGAATGACCCAGCAGGAATCAATGGACCACCATGATTAWCTTCCCAGTATTGGGAAAAATAATGTCTAAAATGCTCCTGCTTGATTTTAGCTTTATTTGCTGGACATTTAGTAGAGTCCTGCTTGAGCTGGAAAGGGGAAAATGTGCGAGGGGGAACATTGTCAGGGCAGGTTTAGCCCAGTTCGTTAGAGCATGGTGCTGCTAATGCCAAGGTCATGGGTTCAGCCCCCTATGGGGCTCTGCTGAGGGTTGGACTAGATGATCCCCAGAGGTCCCTTCCAACCTTGCCATTCTGTGATTTGCTGGTGGTTACTTAAGCTTATATGAGGCAGAATTTCTCCTGGGATGACAAGCAAGGTCCCATGGCAGATTTAGCAATGTGTCCCTGTCCGCTGCTGGACTCAGCTTTGCTGCTGTGATGCCTCTTGCTTGGGGACCTGTTACCGACTGTCTTCCTGTTTCTCTGCCTTGCTCAGCACAGGACTGGCTTGGTCCCAGGCAGTCTGGCTGCAAAGGTGTTGGATTGAATTTGGCCATGTGAGGACCTGAGCTCTTCTTCCTGTTGTGCAGGCTGGGAACTGAGGTATAGAAAGGTTATGGAGAACGTACCCACTGCCATGTTTTAGGCTCTGAATTAGCTTACTGGTGCCCCAGAGCCTCCCTTTACTGGTGGAGGGAGAAAAACATATCCAGATGGCAACTGGGGCATGTAAAATCCCTATTCTGAGTGACCGCATCTTCACCCCAGAGGGAATCTAGCTGTCAAGGCTGAGGAATATGGATATTTTGGCATGCCTCAGCCATGGGAAGGCCTTTCCCTTCCTGTTGTGGTGGATCAAGAGTTAATCAAAGTTAAACTGCAGCTGTTCCCTTGGGTAGGCAAATGTGTTGTGCAACAGAGGCAAAATGAGGAAGCATGAGTCAAATTCTTCAAGGCACTGTGGAATTACGCATGTTTTAAAATCCAGTCAACTACTGTGCTGCATGCCAGTGTGCCCTTCAGTGCTGCTCCTCTCAGCTGCTCACTTCCTTTCATGGGTGGGGGAGTCTGCAGGCAGGTTTTCTGCATCCTTTCATCATCTTTTTAGCCCATCCTCTTCCCTTAACTTTGACCTGCAAATGTGGAGAGGGGAAAAGTGGTCACTTTTAGTCTCTTCCAGAGGAGAAAAAGAGGAGGAATGGTTTCTGATTAACACAAAAGATGATGCTTTGTTTTTTTTGTCTTAGATCTTGCAGAACTTGGAAAACTCGGCAGTGGCCTGAGCATGGCTGAATGAGGAAGGGCATCAGGGCAAGGGGGAAGCCATAACAATTGGGCAAGGAAGGGACTCTCAGCTCAAGAGAAACTCTTCAGCTGTTTAGAATATATATATGTATATTTTAATGACGGAGTCCAGTGGGTTGTTCATCAACATCGATATGAGATATGAGCCCCTGACTGAGTTAAAAACATCACCACTTCTGTGTAGCTTTCCTTACACTCTGATGCTCTTGCATATGGCAGATGCATCTGCAAAGGCAGTGAGCAGTAACAGTAGACTGTGCTACCTCAGCCAATGCATTGTGTTCAGCAATGAACTGAAGTAGCCCTTAAATTAAAGGCTATTTTTACTTCATTTTAAATTTCGAATCATTCCTCCAAGACTCTGTCTCTCAACTGCTGTTCCTCTTCTTACGAATAGTTGCTGTAAGTAAAAGAGAAGAGTAAGGCCCAGATTCTCAAGAGTATTTAGGGTCTAGAGTAACCTCTCATCAGGTTTAACCCTCTAAAGGTTAGGTGTCTGATCCAAGCTGGTCACCCAGGTGGCTTTAAGAGAGCCCTTCCAGAGATAACTGGTCCCACCTCCAGGACATCTCTCCTAGGGTGCCACTTCTGCAGTGTTCTCAGCACTGCCAGCAGGATGTAGGATGCATCCCATATTCCCCATGTTCCTTTGGGTGCCAGGAGCTGGAAGGAGACTCTCCCCATAGCTCTGATGCTTGGAGACCGCAGCTCTCCCTTCCTCTCCTGTGGGGCTGTGGATAAGCTGGTGGCTGCACTCTAATCTGCAGATGCTCTACAAGGCAGAGCTATGTCTTTCCTCTCTGTTTTTCTTTGGAATAACGGTCAAACCTCTAAAGAATTAGCTGGACACATAYAGTTCTCTGTCTTCTGTTGATAGCTTTAAATCTCCTGATAGCCCTAATGTACAGAATTCCAAGTGGACCGTGGCTTACTTCAAATGCAGTATAATCACTCTCTGTTTCAGGACAGCCAGTGCAATTCTCTCTTATGCATTCATTTACAGAGTGAACCTGAGAGTAGAGTCTCTGTGTCTTAGACTCTTGTCAAAGGCATGGCTTGGGAGCAGTTAGAAAGAACTTGTTTAGGTTCTAATTTATATCCCATGTAAATGAAGAGGAAAATTAGCAGTGCCTTCTGCTGCTGTTTGGTGCTGTTGGAGATGAGCCTATGCTGAATGCCTTCTGACAATAGTACTTTGTCAGTAACCTTGAGCTTGAAATGGGAGAATTTGCTTTTCTTTGAGTCATGAATGGGAAATGCAGATGGTGGAGAGGTGGCTGGCTGCTGAACCAGGACTGAGACTGGACTCTGGTGTGAGAAGGTGCGTTGCCCAGGTCAGCGGGTTGTTGGCAGGTTGTAGTAGGTCTCAGTCTAGTGGAAAGGGGGTAACACATGTTTCCTTTGGAGTGTGGCATCATCTAGATCTGATCTGGCATCAACCAAGAGTGAACTTCTTTGTTTTGTATGTTTTACACAGAAGTAACAGAAATCAGGAAGTTCCGCGTTGGCTTAAACCAGCAGCTAGTGTTGGGGGCTATCTGTGGCTGCCTGGCTGATCCTTTCTTGTCAGCACTGTAATTGCAAGTGGCACTGTGGTTTCTCACTAGGAAGAAAACCCAGCTGGATCAGTGAGCTGAGCTAACTCGTCCCACTCCTGCACAGTACTGGAATGGCACTAGAGACCAGGGACACCCAAGGTGGTGACCAGCCTGACATTAGGTCTGGCCCCATATAAACTGAGTGTAAAACCACTTACTAAGTATTCAGAGGTGATGAGCAGGCCAACTGAAATATTCAGTCCTCTCTACGGGATCTGTCTGGGCCTCGCTGCATCATTGGGAATTGCTGCCATCATCTCTTGTGGAATAGTTGTTAATGGTGTCTTGTGGCTGACAGTGGGGGATCGGGATCCTTTTATGGAGACATATCAGCCCTTTCCTTTACCTGAGAAAGAATCAGGCATGGATTCTGCATGTGGGACTGCTGGGAGCAACCTACAAGGACGGAACAGCCCTGTATATAGACCCACTGTTGCAGACCTTCTGGGAGTGGTGGACTGTTTGAATCTCCTAAAAGCATGACTGGCTTGTGTATCCATCCTCAGCTGTTGCCATATTCCTTTGGCTGTTGAGGCAGGTTTGGGCTGGGGCTTGCAACAGCAAAGAGTACTTTTCATACTTCATGAGCCAGGGCTTGATTTGCTCTCTTTTAAACTGATCCTGCTGTGGAGAATAGTTGGAAAGAAGAGGAGCTTTGCTCCTGAGATCCTTGGAGAATGTACCACCTTCCATCCTGCTTTGTCATGTCCTGGAGGCAGTGGGAATTAATAAGTTATAAGTGGACATGGAGCCAAAAGGCCATTTGGAGTCAGAGATGGGGCATGCAGAAGCCCCAAGTTCAGCCTTGGAGTGGTAGCCACAGCCACAGATACCCTGAGCAGTGCCAGAGACTCTCCAAACACTGTATCAGCTCCAATACACTGCAGAGAGTGGTTTTCATACAGAAACAGGTCAGCAGCTAGATTGCTCAGAAAAACATATCCTGCAATGCTGTTTTTTCCAGCCCTTCTCTGCTGGCTTGATGCAAATGTGGTTTTAGACTACTGTCAGCAAAGAGCCATTTTGTCAGGCACTGGATACAGTGCAGGACCCTGGCCTCAGACTGCTTTTACATTCATTGGGAGAGGGTGAAGCTCTGGAAGGGCTCTGAAGGCAGGCTGTGCTGACTTGAACCTGATCCAGACTCTGATGGAGTTTTCTGGAGGCTGCCTGTTCTTCCTGAGCATGGGGCAGGCCCCAAAACTCAACTCAGCCTTTGCTGGCTTCAGAGGTATGACCTTTTTGCTTTGGACTAAAGTTGCAGTGAGAAGAGCAGCCAAGAAAGATAAAGAGGAGGCAGAGGCATGCAAAGGTGAAGAGCTTGCCAAAGGAGTTGCAGGCAAGACCTGGAACCCAGGTGTCCTGAGTCAACTGCTATCTTACTGGGCTCTGCCGCATCTTGTAGGATTTTTCTGTGTCAAGAGGAATGTGAACAGAACTGGGTTGCCTGCCCATCTGCAGATTTCAAAGACCTTGAAATGTTTAATTCAGTTTATTATGGTCAATGTTTTCCTAGAAGGAAGGAAAACATAGGTTTTCCTTTGCCTTAGAAGAGCGGAGTTTAGTGGTCCATCCAGTTCTTCCCTATCTCTGACAGTAGCCAGTACTGCTGTGTTGGGGGATGCCAAAGGACCTACTGGACAGCAACAAGCCTCTTCTATTACTCATTGGGTGTCTGTAGATACAACAGTCAACAGGAGGTGGATTCTCCATAGTTATTCGCTTCCCCCAGCCTGTCTCCCTGTTGATGAGGGATGGAAAAATGGTTGGAGAGAGGGTCTTAAATCCACTTGCTTCTCTCCTAAATGGTGCCTTAGGTATTGTGGTGACTTTGTACCATTTGCTAATGGTGATTTTCCACTTATAGTAGTGTGTTTCTCCCACATGGCTCCCAGGATGCAAAGCCTAGTTAATATCCTATAAACATTCTAAAAATGAGGTGCTTTCAGGGGATTTGGTGGTGTTACCATTCAGTGTTTCTAGTAGGTGTTTAATGCATTAGTTGGCAGAAGCAGAGTGGTGTCCAATGGTTTGAAAAGGAGATGACCAGGTTTAGAAGAAAAACTACTCAACAAATATCSTTAAAGCTCTTGTGTGAAATTTGGAAGGAGCTTTTGCATTACTCAGAAACAGTTGTCAAAGAGCACATACCACTCTAGCAGTTTACTGAAAGCATACAGGACTGTTAGTGCAAATATTACTGCTATCATGAGCTGACAGTGTGCCCCACAGCATAACACATGGCCATTTCCAGCCAGGTGTTTTCTCACAGATGGCAGGAAAAATGCTTAGGAAGAGCAAATGATATGTAGAAAAGGAGCTGTGGGGCAGAAATGCGTTTATGAAACTATGTCCTTCCTGACAAGGAATGGGTTTAACAATACTGAATCTTTTAAGCAGGATTTGCTTTAGGTTTCAGAGTGCTGTGCAAAACCAGAAAAGTGTCCTTATTGTCTTTTGGCATGGGAGAATACAGAGGCTCATCCAACTTATGGTGGACCACCAGTAGTGCTGAAGGACAGCCTAAGTCTTTGTTCCAACTTACGGCTTTGGCCATCTGTGTTAGTAACATTCCTTGAGTTAAAAATAGTCTCTTGGCTTCTAGCAACCATACTGAGTAGTTGAGATTTGCTTATGGAAACCCCAAAGAGAAAGGGCCAGACTTTCACCTGCTGTGGAGCACATTAGGATTTGCAAGGAGCTTAGCCCTCCATGCATACAGCACCCATCTGCCTTCCAGGTCCTTCCACAAACTCCAGCCCTGATTGTTGAACTGTAACAAGAAGCAAGTTACTGTAATTGCTCTCAGCAGTGTCTGAAAGTGGATGCCTCTAAAACATTTCAGCAGTAAGATGACAGTATCTTCTATTAATACATTTTTCTTGATGGACACGGTGAGGGCTGAGGATGTTCTAGCTAGCTTAAATGCTTGACAGTTCCCACATGCTATGCTTCCTTTCAAACACCCACATGCCCTGCTTTGCTTTTTCATTTGAGTAGCATCAATTAACTATCAGGGGAAAATAGGTTTTAAGTATGTTAGTGAAATAAGTGCCTCATGATGTCAATTAAAGGTTTTGTACAGTAAGTCTCCAGAATTAAAAAAAAAATCATTAAAATGTATGAATAATATAGCCAAAAGAGCAGAGATAGACAGGTAATTGTGTGAGATTAGTCTTGTGACTGCTGAGTTATGACTCTTTTTTTATTGTTTTTCTTCTCTGTTCTGTACCTTTCCATTTCAAAGAAACCTGCCTGCCTTGTAGATCATCATCCATTTTGCAAGGTGAGCTCATTCAAAGACTTTGCTGCTGCCTGTCCTGGAGAGTTTATTTTCATATGTTCTTGTCTTGTTTCTCTTTCTTYGAAATAAACACTAATTTGCTGCAGGATAGGAAGTGCTTGATGCTTTCTGTGCATGGGAAATGCTACCAGACTGCAGATAGGGAGCTTCTGAGGTAATTTGGTAGAACTTTCCTAAAACTGGGGTAAAGCAGCCAAATCCTTCTTGAAATATTTAGGTGCCTGACTCACCTTAACCCTGCTAGAGGCCAGACTGTGCCATAGTTGCCTAAGTATCTTTACGCATTCCAGCCTGATGTATCTTTATCACTTTTGTAAAAGCAAAGGAAGATCCTAACCGTTTAAAATTGGATTCACTTCACAGAGGTGTAGATATGAGCAAGTTGAAGGTCTTGGTTGCTTGGATGAGGAGGCGGAACAGCACCATCCTCATCCCTCTTTAGACACTATGTTGTGGTGTCAAGTTGGTCACTGGAGCACCCAGCTCCTCTCCACTGGTGATGGAGGGAACCTAAGTGGTTGACTTGTCTTCAAAAATTTAGTTTGCTAGAACTTAGAGTTGCAAGAGATTAGTCTCCTCCCTAAAAGGTAGAGAAATACTGCTTTTTAAGACCAGAAGAGATTGTCTCAAGCTTGACTCACCCTTATAGGTAGTATCAGTCATAGACCTTCACCTGGAAATCCTGTACTTTTCAGTTATGTTTCATTTCTGAATAACATATCTTGATTTAAAGTCATGTGGAATTAATATTGTATCCAGGTCATGTTTTCTAACATTTAAATCCTCCCTCAGCTTGATGTGCACAGAGTATTTTAAGTATTTCAGATTTTGAAATGGATTTTTTTGTCCTGTGTGACAGGACAAGAGGCAATGGGCAGAAATTGAACCACAGAAAGTTCCGCCTGAACATGAGGGGGAATTTCTTCACTGTGAGAGTGACGGAGCACTGGAACAGGTTGCCCAGAGAAGTTGTGGAGTCTCCTTCTCTGGAGATATTCAAGGCCCACCAGGATGCAACCCTGTCTAACATGCTCTAGGTGACCCTGCTGAGCAGGGCGGTTGGACTAGATGATCTCCAGAGATCTCTTCCAACCCTACTGATTCTATGATTCTATGGTTTATATACCATAGTGGCCAGCAATAACAAAGACATATACTTGCCTATGCCAAGAAACCTGCCCTCTTCCGGTACCATTTAAATTCCCATTTGCTGAATCTTATCTGCCTTTGCCTACTACAGGGCGTTTTCCCCTGGACAAAAGGACACTTGAATGGTCAGTTGTCTCGTGAATTACCTTTGTGTTTAAATCTTATTGGGAAAAAGATTCCCCGGATATTAGGTCTTCCCTAAAGTTTTTTTCCTATCTGGCAAGGATTAAGTTTGAAGCAGAGCTGTGACGTCAAAGCTATGACAACAACTGGGAAATTTAGGCTAAGTTGTGATCCTGTCCTGTTAGCTTGGTGCTATCCAGGGAAGGGAGGATTTCAGCTAGGCCTGCAGCTTGTGGATGTCCCTGTTGACAGCAGCATAATCAGCACTCCAATGTGCAAAGTGAAAACGATTTTTCCTGCCGATAATTCACCCTGAGGTTTTAAGTTTTGTTTTCTTTATTTGTGTTTTATTTATTTCATTTTATAAAAAACATGTTAATGCTGTAATGAAATACAAGTAACCCTTTGTCCCTGTGGAGAGCCTGATTCTGTTTTTCTTTTTTTTTTTTTTTTTTTTGCCTTTTTTAACAACAGAAAATGTCTTTATGATTGGGAAGATCGAATATACTGGGGTTAGCCTGAAGAAAAAAGTCAAGCTTAGATGTTTTCATGTAATTTGAGCATGTCTACAAAAAGCTAATTGCTAGCTTGTGCGATGTTGGCATCAGTGGAAAGTCAGCCAGTCCCTGTGATCCTAGGAGCTATTGGTTGTAGGGCTTTTCCTGATGTTCCTCATCCTCATGACTATCACAACTTTATCTGGGGGAAATAATCATCCTTTTATTGGCAGCAATAGTTGTGGTCTGTCTTCAGCCTCCTCCTTGGGCCTTCTGACAGGTTCCATGGGATAATAATATTTATTTTTCTTTCTTTTTTTTTTTGTGGGTCAGGAATTCAAATTAATTTGAATAACATATATATTTAACATATTTTTAGCATCAGCAACATGCTTCTGGTCAGAAAATGATTTTAATTTTGCTTGACTTACTACATTTTCATTATGCTACAAGATTTGCTAGTGTCTATTACAAAAAGCCAGAATGCAAGAAAGTCCTTATTTGTTCAGGTATGTACATAAATGTAGAATAATTCTAGTGAAGAACTTGTTTATCTGGCTTAGATAGATAATCTTATCTAATGTGGTCATTGTATCTGAATTTGCTTGGGATTTTCACTTATGAAACTCAAAGTATTCACCTCTGCATTAACTGAGTTGACCTCAGCAAACAGATACTGAAGGATAGAGAAACCTGCAGATTGAGATGTGCACACACCATATAACATATACATATACCATATAACATATACATATGTGTACTGCTTGAGAAAAACTGAGTGATTGAAATCACATCAGGATTGAAGTGATTTATTGATTTATTAATGACAGGTAATTAATCTGTGATCAGTGAATTATACATTTGCCCCCCGCCCAAACTGTCAGGCTGCTCGCAGGACCTAGTGGGATGGTGATCCAGCAAATTTGGGTGTAGGCTACAATGCCAGTGGAATGACTTCTGACAGTATCAGACTTGGAATGATTACTGCTCTGTTCCTTTTCCCCATTCCAAGATCTCTTCCCCCTCCAGTCACAAGTGTTCAGGTTTTCTTTTTACTCCTTTTCAAGCTGACACCTTTTTAAAAAATTCTCTTTCAAATCTCCTGGTCTGCAATAAATAAACAGGAATGAGTGCAGAATGCCCTGGAGTGTCCAAAGGCTCCCAGCTCAGGGTTTTGGGGACCTCTGGGCTCCTTCCGGCTCTTTGCTTCTTTTGCTAGTGCTGTGTGGCTGATCATAGGATCTGAAAATAAATGTGCAAAGCCGGAGACAGGGCTGTGTTACCAGCAAGAGCTATGTCAGATACAGCCAGGACTGAATGATTCCATGGTGGAGGGACAGAATGAATGGAATGAATGCTTTTGAATGGTGCAATGTGCTCTTCAAGGGCCGCCTATGGTATTGGCTTCTGCTCTGCCTCTACAGGAAGAGGCTTGCCAAGGAGAAAATGCCTCCAGCATTTGCCTGTTGAATGCAGTGAAAGCCTTCCTCTCCAGGGGCTCCTTTGGAGAGGCTTGGAGAGCATGTGGAGTGATGTTGTGTGCATCACACTGGTTGGAGGGGTGCAGCTGGCTGCTGGCAGAAGCTGATAACCTGGAGCCAGGGACCCTTCTCACTGATCCTGCTTCCTCAGGAAAGCCTGCCTGGTGGGTATGGGTATGGGGCAAGTGTTTTGCAGGCAGCTTTGGGCCCAGTGGGCACTGGGGCTGGGAAAGATGCATTGCTGCAGCGGGGAAGTGTCCCAGCTAGCTGGGACCCTCCATGCTGCTGGGAGAGGCCATATACTCACAAGGGTTGGACAGGCGACACAGCCTTTCTGCTGCTTCCATCCCCCTTTTCCCTCTACCATGGACTCATTCATTCTTGACAGTATCTGACACAGCCCTTACTGGCAACACAGCTCTATCTCTGTTTTTTCATGATAGTTTACAGACTCTCCTAGCAAAGATGTTTTCCTTATGATACAGTTGCTATCACAGAGCATTTTTGCATGGTATGTTAATAAGCACCAGATAGCGATAGCTTTTGCATACTGCTCCCCTGAGCCACTAGGCTTCCCACTCCAGGACAATCCYTGTGGACAATCCAGCTTCCCAGTTACTGGCAGATGTGGAAATATAAGCTTTTTTCTTTCCTGGAAATAGGAAGAAAAGTCCTAGGAAATGTGGCAAGGGAAGAGAGCTGGCTTTCTGGCAGATGAGGGGAAGAAGAGTACCTTCCTCCATTTTCTTGAAGAAAAATTTGCTGTTTAGGAGAGGTAGGAGTTGAGATTTGAATCCTCAGAACAGAGACCACGTCTGGTTTGGATGCCCAGGGCAGGCTGACTCCAGCTGTGAATGGGGTCTGAGACAGGCCAGCTGCTGTGTTGTGTACCTGGAATGAGATCAAGCCTGCTGGGAGGTGGATTATTCTGGATGTGTGAGCACTTTATTGCTATAATGAGGCAATAAATCAGCCCTGATCTCTCCCCAGTTGTGCTGGGCTGAGGCCAGTGGAGGTGGTGGGGCCAGAAGGGTGTGTTAGGCCATGCAATTCTTTTTGCAAGGTGTATGCCCTGTGCTGCTTATTGCCTTTCTGCCAGTGGTGGCAGCTTTTGGAGCCCTGCTAAGCTAGCAGCATGCCATCTCACAAAGGCAGCCCTGGTGAGCGCAGGGGAGCTGGACCCTCACCTGCTGCACATTGGCATCTTTCTAGCGGGTGCAGGCAAGGCAAGCTCAGAGGAAGACTGTCTCACATCTGCTTTTCAAAGCGACTGTTAATTTTATCTTTTTTTAAGTTTGACAGAGAGCAAGTTACAGCCCTTCCCCACAACGAAACTGCACAGCTTCCAAAAATCTCCCAGCTACTCATGAGCTGCTTCCTTGGTACTTTTTGCAACCTAGGAGGAGCTGGGAGGTGCATATCAGTTACCATGCATAGGATGACCACTTTGCTCACTGTGAGTAACTGCTGAAACCTTGGGAATGTGGGAAGTTTCTCCAGAGGGTGGCAAAAGCAAGCGGCACCCTGACTTCCCCTTGCGTCTCCGTTTTCCCTGCAGAAATGACAGCCTCACAGGGAAGGAGCAGCTCTTCTGCAGCAGCGGGGCAGCCTGATATGGCTGGGCCAGGGCAGCCAGTTTGGCACTGGCTTTGGCATCTCCTCCTGCGGCCAAATCCGTTCCTCCTGCATGGATTGAATTCCAGCGGGGGATAGCTGAGGGCACCAAGGATACAGGCAGCTGTCCCTAGTGCTTTGCTTGCTCACGCAAAAGCTCAGCTTTGGATGCTCTAAGCCTCCATGGTGACGTGAGGATGTGCTTTGCCCTGCTGCCCTCCCTCTCACTGCCTGCAGGCTTTTCCCCTGAGACAGATCTTGCCACTCCAAGTCCTTCTCCCACCCTCTCCCCCTCCTTCTCTAGATCCTAGTGAGCCTTCAAATAAATCTTGGCATTTCAAAAGGCCATTTTCTCCCCCAGCCTACATGTCAGCACTAATCTGGGGACAAACAGCCGCATTTATAAAAAGAAAATAAAGAGTCGTCTCCCACTCGGCAGCATAATGCAAGGGGCTGTTTCCAGCATGCTGAGGATACTGCAGGAATTCTTTCGTGGACAAAGAGGTAATTGATGAACTAGGTCAGGCTGAGAAGGGATGGTACGTGGGAAAAGCACAGAACAGAGGGGCCTCTGAAAAGGAAGCCATTCCCTGTGGAAGGGGCATGTCCCAGGCAGCTGGTCTTGCCCTGAGGGGAGCTGTTGTGTTGTACCCGGTCATCCTGGAGGCAGGACAAGTTCTAGTGTTGCTGGGGGAGGAGAAAGGCACCTGCACATGTGCTGATCTGCTATGGAAAATCTTTCTCTGTTTCTGTTTTTCTAAAGCATGGTAACATTGAAGGAAGGACTTTCAGAGCCTTCTGAAGAAGTGCTTGTGTGTTTAGTGGTTAAAGCGGCAACTGGAGGGCCACAGCTCTGCAGGTGAATGGCTAGTGCTTCAGGATAAGTTTGCGCCTTGCTCCATGCCTGTTTCTCTGGCCACAGAGCAGGAGAGGACAAACCCCTGCATCCCAGGATTAGGGAGAGAGATGAGTAAGCCTGGAGAGTGTGTCTCCCTAGAGGCTGAAAGGCTTCTTTGATCCTCAGGGCGACCCTTTGCCATTCATTCTCTGTGTTTCCTTGGTGGTTTGGAGTCAGTAGTATATATCAGACCCTGTCAGCACCTCTTTATGTTGCGGCCAGTTGTGCCAGATGTGGAGGAGATCTGTTGCATCTCACTCCCTCAATGTAAAACACTGCTTGCTTGGCCTTGACCTCCGGCATCTTCAGTCCTGTATCCACTCTTATGCCCCATGACCCTTGATGCTACCCACAGCCTTGGGCAAAAAAGGGCCCCTTGCTCCACCTTGCCACCACCTTGTGGCAGTGCCTTACTTTATTCCACCTCTGCCCCAAGTCCTACCAAAGCAGTACCATTTTGCATGTTAGGGAAACAGCCCCTTGTGGGATCTGGATGAATTGTCCCTTTGGAAAGGAAATGTTTCAAGGCTCCCATCTAGAGCAAGGTGACTTTAACAGAGTCAAATGTAATTGTTTCATCAGGTTGGTTCTGCCACTTGCTTCTATGCAAGCCTCTTCTTTCCTTGCATCAATGTGAGTGGTTCCTGGGCCTCACTCCAGCAGGTGTTTGCCATGAAATCAAGCAGGAGCCCATTTGTCCTGTTGGTTTTGGTGAGACTTCGTTTCTGCAGTCCATGAGGGACTGTCTGATGTCGGCGGCTTTGGGATCTGGCTGCTTTCTGAAGTGTTGCTTGTTATTCATCTGCTTTGCAGATCCTTGAGTCTCTACCTGGAGCTTTCTTACTGTTCATTTTGGTGATCCCTGAACTACTCTGTGCCATTTGCCTGCCTGCCTGCCTGCCCTGCATGCTAGCCATGCCCTATGCTTCAGCTCTGTGCTCTTCTTGAATTCCTGCTCCAATGTAGCTCTGCCACCACATCTCACCGTGCTTGGAAGTTTTGTCTTTGAATACTGGTTGCAGGAACTGTTCACTTTGGACTGTGGGTGGATGAGGCTGCTACTGCAAATGTTTTATTCGTGTCTCAGTGCAGATTTTGCCTAATAGTGTACAAGCAATCAAGACCTGAAGTAATACACCAGATCAGTGGATGCTGATACAGCTCTTTGTTCAGTGCAAGACCTAGGAAAAGAAATTAGTGAAGGCAGAGCTTTGCTTTGCTTTAACTGGAGACATTGAAGAATTACATTTCAGTTGGCTCTTTTCTTGTTTGGTTACATTTTGGCAAAGTAGGAGTTGTAAACGATATTAGCAGCGGTGCGTTACGGCTAGCTGAGATCTTGGGGCCCAGGGAATCTGACCTACCTGTGAACATGTACTTTAAGTGCTCAGACAAGTGGAGTTTGTAACAGACAAGTGATTGTTTAAAATTATCCAAAAGCAGATGCGTTATTCAGACCTCAGTCAGACAAGATGTCAGAAGCCCATTTTCTACTTCCTCTGGATTTGCTTTGCCTGTATCTTTGGAAGTAATTGGAGGCAAGAGCTGTGGGAGAAGTAGGGAGATGACATATGGCTTTGGAGGAGTGTGAACTTGATGCTGTAAAAAGTAGAAAGAAGAATGGAAAAAAGGGTTTGTAGAGGAAAGTGTGAGAATCAGAAGAGTGGAAGAGAAAGATAATTTAGAAGAGGGAGCTGGAGGGTTAGAGGCAGATTTGGGACAGGCAGACAAGAAGAATGTGTGCTGAAATGCGGAATTAGAGGGATGCAGGGACATTGCCTTGTTTTGCAAATTTTTAGGCCTTTTAACAGACAGGCCTGCATAAGGACCCTTTTAAGATTGCCAGTTTCCTGGCTAGTGTGCTCAAAGCCACAACCCTCTAGCTGCAATAGTAGCTAAGTCCTGCCTTGAGCTCTAGGGTAACCAACATGTCCTTAGTATATGCTAAGTGACCTGTACTGTAGCCCAGTTTAGACAAGGTGTGTTTTAGCCAAATTCAAAATAGCTGAGCAAGGCAAAGTTCCCCAGGCTTTTCCTGGGCTACTGTAGCATGTGTTGAAGATAATGCATCCTATCCACCCTGGACCTTTGAAAGGTATAAAGGAACATGTGGTAATTCGACATCTTTAAATCCTACTCTGAAAAAATCCAAACATAATCTGCATAAGGCAAGCCTAAACCTAGACTAATTTATCAAAGAGAAGGCATCCAATGCTTCCCAGTGCAGTGTATGCTCTGGAGTACTTCATGGCTGAGCAGTGGCTTGTCTTCTCTTCCATCACTCTTGTGGCTTCATCCAGACCAGGTCTCTAGTGCAGTTGTTTGACATGTGAGTGTTGCTATTGGCTTACCATAAAATGTGTTGTGTTTTAGTTGCTGCCCCATGATGTGCGAGACAGGGCTGATCGCGCCGGAGCCTGCTAGCCCCATGCAGTACTATGGTGAATCATCTGACACCTACTACCACGTTGACCGCTGGCAGAGGCTCCGCACGGCTGTCAGAAAACTGGAGTTCTGGGAAAATTTCAACGCTGAACTGATAGGTAGTGGCTTCTTCTCCAAGGTCTACAAGGTAAAAGGTCTGTGGGTGACCCAACACAGTGTGGGGTGGTCGCCCTGACATGCAAGCAGCCCTTGACCCACATGGCAGCAGCATAGTAGTTGGCCAAATGTCCATGTGTACAATTCCCTATCTCAGGAACCTGTCCACCAGCCTGTTTTGTTATCTTGCTCCGTGCCTGCTCACCCTTCAGGTTGCCTGGGATAAGAGAGAGGAGACACTCCCTCTATGCACCCAACATATCTCCTCTGATGTGCATCTTCTTTCTGTTAGGAACCTTGAAGGGTTTGATCTGCCTTTCAATGAAAAAGGAGACAGGGCAGGACCTGACTGAGCAATGTTCGTTGATACTGTAACCTAACAATACAACAGGCTTGTTAGGGAGCTAAACATGGATATTGGGTAACCCCAGGATGCTCTGTACAGGTTTTGTTGTCAAAAATAAAGTAAAACATATAGAGAAAAAGAGTCCAAAATTAAGTTCTGTGTGTGTCCCAGAATACCTGCCATCCATGGCTCATGGAGACACCAGCTCCTTCATCTCTCTCTTGGTGCTTTACTGCTCCGTGTTAGAGTGATACTGGTAGAAAGCAGGGGACCTCTGTGGTAATGTCAGGCAGGGAAGGGCTGCTGGTCTGTTGACTTCTGCCCTCTGCTGCCTTCTTGTCAGGAAACCCGTAGATCTCTGAAAGCTGATGTCTAATGCATGATGATTTATCACCAAAGTAAAGCTGCTTTTCTCAGTGGGGCTGTTGYGAGTCATTCCCTGCACAGAACTCCACTGGTGTGGAATTTTGTTTAACACGCTCTGGGCAAGCACAAGATCCAAAATGTAGCTTCTGATGCTGACCTTGGTAGCTGGGATGTGACGCAAACCCAGTGGAAACAGGTTTGGGGCCTGAGTCTACCATCTTCCTTGGCTTCTCAGCTTGACCAGGCCCTGGAATGGACCTCATGACCACGTGTTTTTCCTGGACCAACACAAGATGCTACTGCCAAAGCAGTACTTCGATGTTATTCCGGGTGAGATCCCTGGCTGATGTAAGCAATGTGGCCCTGTTGCAACTAGTCAAGTCAGGCTGACAGTATCTGGCCTTGGAGCTGCAGAAAGCATGATAGCAAAATAGATAGATCACTGTATTTTGCTTTCTTAAGCCTTTGTCTTTGCTAACCTCCCCCTCATCCTCTGTTGTATATATAGTCTATGGCTGGAGATTCCTTTTGAACAGCTTTACTTCACTTCTCTGAGCCTAAAGTTCACCCATAGGTCTATGGCAGCTCTTTTCACACTGCAGCAGTGCATGACACATACCTCTCCCTACCACACAGTCTCCCTCCAGTAACTGCTTTCCCCACCTACACAATGTGCTGTTGCTGTTGCTTTCTCTTTCTTTTATCTAGCAGATTTTCATAGTAACAGTTGCTGTTTCCTCTGCATGTGACATTTTAATCCTGCCCTGGCAGTGAATGAGATTCCAGTAGTAGGCAGGCTGGAGGCACAGATTGTGAATGAATGAAATAACTTTTTGAAATAGCAGGAGAAAAAATAGTGTAAAAAAAAGTTTGAATTAAATGTTATGGGTCAAAGGGTCAGAAGACAGTGGAGGAAGACTTGGGATTGTGCTTTTGGGGAATTTGACATTTGTCTGGGGGCTCAAGCGCAACTGTAACCAAGTACGTAGATTACTTGTGTTCTCAGTCAGCCAGTCTCCTTCAGATGCTCAGCCCTGATTGGCAGCATTCCTGTTGCACAGCATTACTCATGATGATCCTTTAAAGCTCTTTGCCAATGGATACTGTCTTTCAAAGAGCTCCAGCAGGGTGGACAGAGCCTCCCCAAAGCCACATTTGCGATACTGGCACTCAAACACTGCTAGTTGCTTTTGCCATCCCTTGTCCTTCAGTTAAGCCCACATTCAGAGGTTTTTCTATGTAGGTTGGCTAAAGAAAAAGAATTCATTTGGTTCCATATGTAACTCAGAAACAAGAAACAGGCATGAGAAAGTCAATGAATAATATTTTGCATGAGCTGGGTATAAGGTACTGTTCTTCCTTTTCTGCCTTTCTAGTGTGGAATAAGGAGCTATTTGAGTATGAGTTTCTCATGGAGAAAACATGAGTTTTCATTGACAGCTATCTGGTGTGCAGAGATCTGAGATGCTGGAAAGCAGGAGAGAAATGCAAAGTGAATCATATTTTCTGGAACTAGTTTAAAGCATTGGTCAAGAGGAACCTCTGAGCACTTCTTTTATGTGGTTCAAAAATCTTCATATGTATTAGGAAACAAGATCCCACTTCCTGTCATTTTGCAGCTTTCCAGTGTCAGATTTTATCCTTTCACAAAGACAACCTTAATCTTCTTCTGATCTTCTCCATTTTAGCAGCTTGTTCTCTAGTTCAAGGTAAGGATTGTAGTGGAGAGTGAGTCTGATCATGTCAGAGCAGAGCAGGAATTCATCTCCTGCATTTTCACTCCAACGGTTTTTCTAAGCTAATAACAGAAGAAGCTGATAGAAGACTATGACTGAGTTATGAACCAATAAAGCAAAGAGCTGTATGTCACAGAATTATGATGGCTAGCATTATGGGATTGCTTCATTACCCTGATTACGATGCCTGCAATGAGCTGCTGCTGGAGAGGAAGGAGTCAACAAATTAAAAATGAATACTTGGAGAAAGGCATAAGCTCATGGAGTTCTCTGTCGCCACTTGACAGCACAATCTTTGTGTGCAAGACAGAGCAATGGTACCTGAAGTCTGATTCCTAGTGATGCAGACTGGGTCCTGCAGTTTAGAAGAAAGCATTTTCCAACTTCGCATTTTTTGAGGTGGCACATTTTGCCTCTAGAGAGGCCTGAAGGGTTTGGCATCACAATATATTTGACAGAGGTATAGGGTGAGGAGCGGGAAGGAAGAACATAGGACCACACTCTGCTGGGGGTTTCATGTTTGTTAGAGGAAACGATGGGTGTTGCTCTTGGTGCTGGTGCCTAGTGAGGGTAGGATTGGCCTTATGGGCTTGACTGTGTCTCTTCTGCTTCATTTCTCCAGTGTAGATGTGCTCCTTCCTCGCTGTGCTGCTGTGTAGAGCTATTGGACAGTTTTTTCCCCCAGTTGTTTAGTCATCCTGTACACATTTCATTCCCAAATCAAAGCATAGATCTCAAGTCAGGAACTTGGAAAAAGTTTGGATAGATCTAACCTCTTTTTATTTTTGGTTATTCATTTCATCTCTCTCCTTACCCTTCACCCATCTCTCCCACCACTTTTTTTTTTTTTTGGATGTGTCCTTGTTTTTCAGTTATTTCCTCTCTCTGTTTTACTGGGTTTAGACTAGGCTGCACTTTGCATTGCCGTGAGTGCTCCCTGCAGACAGATCATCAACTCTACCTGTGCCCAGGCAGTGCTTCTAAACTCTTCTGGCATCCATCTGGAAAACACAGCTTTAAATGGAAGCTCAGTGTAGATCTCTACTAGAGTTTGTGCAGAGCTAGTAAGTCTCACTAGAACTCAATGTTAGCTCCTTTTAAAGCTTTTCAGAGCTTCCAGATTACTGTTGCTTGTTGTATTCCATCCTGGGCATAAGGGCACACAGTCTTCAGGCAAAAACGCCTGATAGCATCTTTTATAGTTATAGCTGTACTGTTATGGTTAGTAATCAGTTCCATCTGATTAATGACTCATACTCTGTGGTTATGAAGTCCCATTAGGTGATATTGTCAGAGCCCTGGCTTCTTTACGACCCATGTGAATACAGAAGCAAGGTTTTTCCAGTGATAAGCATCAGCTATTGGGTTGCATTCCTTCGGGAAGGAAGCAGCAGTTCATGTGGCTCCCAAGACAATTTGTTTTGTGACCCTGATTAAAATGAGCCTTTCTGTTTTTCCAGCACAGCTGAGTCTTACATGCAGCTCTTTGTTCTCCTCAGCTATCCTGGTAACCTTATCCATAAGTGGCCTACATGGAGAGCAATGAGTGCAGGCTTTGGGCTGCGGAGCACTACTCTTAAGCCAACTCAAGTTGTGTTTAAACTATTTTGATCTTGAAATAAATAGCAAAAAAGGAAAAAAAAAGTAAGTTAAACATATGGCTGGATTCTCTGTCAGCCCTGAGAGAGTTGTCAGGACATCAGTTTAGGCCATACCTAGTACCCACCAGTATGTGGCTCTCTGTAAAGCAGATTTTAACTGAGAATGGAAATACTAAAGGTATCATGGTGCCCCATGATGTGGTCTGGAAACTGCTGTTTGGATGTTCAACCAAAAGGTCATGTGTGACAGTGCAGGGACCCTGGATGGTCCTGTTGGGAGGTGAGTGTCAAGAGATACTTGTGTGTCCAGTGGCCCACATCAAATTCCCACATTCAGTGTTGTCAAATCCTGATACCTCCATTGTGAACACCAGATTTCCTCCTTGAAATGCTTGCTTCAGTCTGTTACATGTTTTAGGGTAGAGGAGCAGCTTTTTATTTTCTTTGGCTTATTATATATGTGCCAGAGGGAAGTCCTAGGAACAGTGGAGTTTCAGGTTAACATATGGCTGGGAAGCCTAGACTTGGAGCTTCCATATTAGGGCCTGGGGGAGAAACAAGCTGGTGCTACACTTCCTTCATTGTTTTTGTGCAGCAGAGCCTGGGTGCAGGGGGCAACTGGTCATGGGAAGGGGCCCTGGAGACTGCAAGGAAAAGGGTGGTGTCTAGTAGCCTTGTGCAGTGATAAGATGCAGGCAGGAAGGGGTCAGGAGGGTTGGGAAGAAGGGACGGAGACAGAAAGACAGACTGTGGTTGGGAAGGAACATTGAATGGAGGGCATCAGAGGGGAGAAGAGCATCTCTGCAGTACTGCAGTTTAGATAGAGGAACTCCTCTGGCCAAAGTTACACCCAAATTTTGGCTGGGAATGAGGATTGTGATATGCTGGGACAGGAGGAGCCTGGCTGCTTGTATGTAGGCATGACTGCAGTGGGGCTTAAGTGGGAGGGATAGTACCTTGCAGTTATGCAAATGACTGCAAAGCCCATGGCAACAAGGAAACGTGATCTGGGCCTTTGGCTGGAAAGGGATGCCATTGCCCAGAGAGGCTGGCAGAACCCTGGGAGCTAAGAGGTCTCCTAATCTAATCTTGGCTTCAGGTGACCCAGGCTGCCACTTGCAAGGTGATGGTGGTGAAAATCTACAAGAATGACGTGGACCAGGAGGTGATTGTGCGTGAGATCAGCCTGCTGCAGAAGCTGTCCCACCCCAATATCGTCAGGTGGGCATACCCCTGTCCCTGAGTGGTGGGAACTGGTAAGGGCTCAAGTATAGGTCAGTGTCTCTAAGGCAGTTCTGTGATAAGGGCTTGTTACCCTAATGGCTTGTTTTTTCTGGTGTGTCCTTCTGCCTTAGGTACCTTGGAATATGCGTGAAGGATGACAAGCTGTACCCCATTCTGGAGGTAAAGATTTCTGCTTGTAACTGTGCAGCGGGCAGACAAAGACCCTTTAGTTTTTTGGCAGAGAGAATGGCAGATAACCTGTAATGCACATCTGGGCACCTCTCACACCTTGGTCTGTAAATGACTCTGGGCTAGCAAGATTTCTTGGTACTTACAGAGGCTTTTGATCTTTCCACCTCCATAGCTTCTTACAGAGGGAGTAGGGCACAGTCACTGCAGGGCCAAGAGATTCAGAAATAATAACCAAGAGGTGTCCAGGATGCCCCAGTGCCACCAGAAGGGCAGAGTGAGCCAGCCAGGAGATATTAGAGGAGCCAGGAGGTGGAAGGGATAGAGTAGAAAACAAAGCAGATGCAGGCTGGCAGGACTTCTAAGGTGGCTCTGGCATGGTGCTGTGGCCTAACATAAAAGCCTAAGCTGGTGCTGGAGAAACCTTGCCTTGTTCTCTATACTGTTAGTGGTCTGCAGCTCTTGACTGAATCACTGCAAGTTTTTTTGCCTCTGCTTTGCTGCCTGTAAGTGAGGACTGTGGTAGTGAGCCCTGTGGCATAGAACTCTAGGACATAGTGAGAAGTGCTATAAGAGAGTAGGTTTCAGCATACCATTGAGGGACAGAGCAGACTGCTGCTAAATGAATAAGACTGAGAATGGGAGCAGATGACCACTGGATGTGAAGAATACCTGAAGATAACAGAGCAATATGTTAATATGTAACACATCTGATAGCAATGTGCAGAGGCGAAGCACTCCGTGGCACTGCCAGGCTCCAGACAGACACCCAGGAAGGGGCTGCAGCGATTGTCTGCAAGTTGTGAGAGCACAGCAGAGCACACATCTTGCTGCAGGTGCAGAAAGTTGTTTGCTAAGGGGTTAATTTGCTGTTGCATTGCCGTACAGGCTTATGCTCATGCAGTGGGGCAGGGCCCAAAGAGCTGCTGTGATTCATCATGTCTGGAGGCATACTTGTACTACATGGAGCATAGGGATGCCCTGATCTTATTTAGGGTGCCTGTGTTCCAGGGCACTTCAAACCTCCATCTCAAAAGAGGGATTCTCAAGTCTGGTGAGTGACTAACATCTAGGCTTCAGGATTGCCTGTGCCCAGCTACAGAGCCTCCCATTTTTTCTCTCTGTTCACAGTATGTGAATGGGGGATGCCTGGAGGAACTTCTGGCCAGCAAAGACATCACTTTGACCTGGAGGGAGAAAGTGGACTTAGCTTCTGACATCACCAGAGGCATGATCTACCTGCACTCCAAGAACATCTACCACCGAGATCTTAACTCCAAGGTAGACAGATGGAAGGGGATTGCTGAAGGCAGACTGAGTCGAGGGACCAGTGGCCTTAGTCCTTGCGCTGGTCCTCTGCTCCATCTTAGCTTGGCAGGGAAGCTTGATGAAACCTTTAATTCCAGTGCATTCATCACTTGCTAAACAAGAAACCCAGACAGAGATAAAAATATATTCTTCCTAGCGTGGTTGCTGTCAGAAAAGGAACTAAGTGGAAACATGTGCAGGATTGCACAGTTTTTTTCTGCTTATGATTGCAAGAGAAGCTCTGCCCAACCTATGTTTTTCTTTTCCTGCTCATAGCAAGGAGGAAGCTGTTGTTAATAAGAAGAAAGTAAGAAGGTTACAGGGTTACAGGCTCTCTGAGTAAGTGTTGTGCGGGATGATGCTTTGTCTGCATTCAGAGCAACACTGGAGCTCTGGAGATGTGCCTCTCCTCCTTCACATGGTGAGAGGTTGCACTTCCTATACCCTTATGGTTCAGTCCCCAATTATAGGTTAGTGACTTGCTCAGTAGTTTCACACTCTGTCAGCATGCAACCAGTGAAGACTGGTGTCTGAAGACAGGCCAGTAGCTTTGGGTGTAATGCAAAGGCACATCATGTTTTTGGTGGCTTGACCATCTGTCTGGAAGGTCTGCCTTGTGCCTCAACCTGGGCATGTGGTACTTGGATAGAAGCAAGAATAGTGCTGAGGATTTACCACTCTCAGGTATGTCTGTAGGGACAGCCTTTGCTGCTGCCGTTCCTCTCCCACTGATGTGGAAGTAGGAACATGGTGGAGCAGTGGTTTGTTGTCGATTACTCTTGGGCAAAACCTACCCAAACTTCAGGTGAATCCGCAGTGTGTCCACAATATCAGAGAGAGAGAGATACATTAGTGTATGTGAGTTTCGGGGTTGGCCACCAGCCTGGACCATATCAGAGTCATCTGAACCCACAGGCTGGCCTGATCATTTATGGAAACTGAAGCTTGCAAGTCCTTGCAGTTGATGCCATGCAAGTAGTGGTGTATCTCTTACAGGCTCTTTCTGTCAGTGCTCTGTGAGCTTTTTAAAGGAAACTTGAAATATTGATGAAGCATTGGTGAAACCAATCAAACCTTACAGTCTTGAGAGACGTCAGCACAGAAAGCAAACTTACCTTTTTAATCTCAGAGCTGTCTGCTTGGACCAGTTACTAACTATGAAATCGTGAACACCAAGGGAAGAACTAGGTAACAGCCTGGTTCATTTTGACCACAGGTTTCTTGGCCAGTATGCTCTGAAGTCATCTGAGAAGTAATTTCCTATTTGGTAATGACTGATGAACTCAGGAGCTTTCCAGATCTGCTTGTGGAAAGTTAATGAGTGTCTGAGGTCAGTGCTTGTTCATTCTGTCTCACTGCAGTGCTTGAGCCCTGGAAGAGTTTTGTCCTTCCCCAGGAATCCTGGGCTTTCCTGCAGTGATGGTTTCTAAAGATATGAGAGGGACAAGTGTATGCATTCACTTGAAATCTGGTGTTAGTGAGAGCCATCTGGAGAGGTCTTTGTTGCTTGTGTTAGCTCTCTCAGAGCAGATGAGGAGGAGGAAATTCTGGAGAACTGAACAGGCTGAAACCACTAGGATTTTCAAGAAATCTTGAGAGAATTCTACAGAAATTGTACCAAAAGGACAACAACCAGCATATGACTGAAGAGAAAATCAACTTTATAGGTGGTTTGGTTGAAACCGATTTGTCTGAAGACAGTACAACCTGATCTGTAATGAACGTATTCTCTTTTTGAGTTTGTACTATGGTACAAAAGCCTACCTGATAGTCTAGCTTTTGCTTTGTACTCTGCAGGACTATGCAGGGCACTGCAAAACAGTGCCAAGGGCCTAGGAGGGTCACAGCCAGCATATAAGGAACATACAATCCTGGTCAGTAAGAAAGGTTGTGGATGTAATCCTGCACACCTTTGGCTGAGCAGTAAGTAAGGCTGAAGCACAGACTTCTAGGTCTTTTTCARATAAAAAGATGTGGATAATCATGTCCCTGCCAAGCAACTTTGCAAATTTCAGTGCAGGTTTCTCAGGACTAAGGACCAGTGCTGAGCCCTGAGCTTGTATCAGCAGGCAGTTGGACATGCTGTGGTGGTGAGTGGGCAGAGGTCTCCACATAATGAGGGCTCCTGCCAGAGCCCACACATGGAATGGACAGTGAACCAAAAGTCTTCTATGGACACAAGCTGAGGAGCAGTTCATTCAACGGACTTTTTTTTTAGGCATCAAATCTCTCCAGGTGTGATCAGTCCAGGTCTAGCATCTGCTCCATGCTCATCAGTGTGTGCTGCCAGGATGATGATGGTCTCTGGCAAAGAGAGAGCCTGTAACAATGAGGTGGGGCTGAGCACTTGCGAGGTGCCATATGGTAGAATTGCCAGGTTCTTACTTGCCTGGGCATTTCATGCTATGTCCTCATGGACTGCTTTCAGAACTGCCTCATTCGAGTGACCCCACGGGGCCGTGAAGCCTTGGTGACTGACTTCGGGCTGGCCAGGGAGGTGGTAGAGCTGCCCATGAAGGATGTGGAGAGGAAGTTATCTCTGGTGGGCTCAGCTTTCTGGATGGCTCCTGAAATGCTGAGAGGAGAGCCTTATGACCGGAAGGTATGCTATTGCTTCCCAGCTCCTTGATCATCCTCAGAGCTCCTGAATGAGCATGGGGAATGCCTCCTCTGCTTGTTGGTGATATGTCCCAACAGCAGGAAAGCCCTTCCCTCTGTACCTGGGAAACTTTGTCCTTGTACCTGGACCTTTGCTCAATAATGTTCTGTTTAGACTTGAAAGTTGCTTATGCGGTCTCACTAAGTTAAACTCTTAGAAGAGTGTGTTCTTGTTTTGGACAAAGTCAGTGAAGTATTTCCAAGAAAAATGATTGAGGAGTTACAACCCAATTAAACTATTGTGGACTATTCATGTGGGGTGCCAGGCTACGGTAAACGTGCCAGCTGTTGAACCTATTGAACAAGGGCATGGGACCACATTTCCCAAAGAAAAGACTGGGACCCAAGTGAGGTTGTGGAGTTTCTGGATGTGTTCAGGAACCTACCAGAAGTTCAGCTGCAGAAGATGGGTTTGCCACTTCTATTTCCAAAAGACCTTTGATGGGTTTTTGCATAGTTAATGGAAGGATCATGTCATAAGTACTCCCCTTTCTGATGCTTTACTTCTGTGCATACCAAATCCCACCTCTCTCTCTATCCAATCCTCCTACAGGTGGACGTGTTCTCCTTCGGCATTGTCCTTTGTGAAATTCTGGGCAGGATACCAGCTGACCCTGAAGTGCTTCCCAGGACTCAGGTAAGGAATTCTGGAGCCAAATTTAACAGTCATTCTCCATTGCACCAGAGAGATCTGGACAGTATGGGCTTGAATCCAGGGCAGTCAAGTGATGTAATGCTGCATGTGTATTTGTGTACATAGATACACAGGTATGCATGGTCTGATTTCTTTCTAGAGGGTTTTTTTGATGAGATAATCGTAGTCAATTTTTTTAGTTGACGAGAGTGATCATGTATAGTTTCAGTGCTTTTGTTAGATCAACCATCTGAGATAAAATATTTTTGTTAAGCAAACTGATACAAAATACTTTATTTGGCACTGATGTTTCAGCTTTTACATTGAAGTGGCAGGTTAACTAAAACTTTGAAATGAGCTGTGTTGGAGTTAATAGGTAGTTCATGTGGAAACAGTGGACTTCCCTAGAAAACATGGCCTTTTTTATTTCAACATTTGCAACATTTCTCTCCCACAAAGGGTTATGCTCCTTTATTTTTGTCCTGAGCAGGAGTGAAATGTCCAGCAGAAAAATCAAATTGTTTCTTTCCAAACAATCTTGTAGGAACAAAGCAGAGAATTTGCAGTGACCAGAGATTATTCTATGTTTCTATCAACTAAACGGGAACTAACGCTCCATCTGTGTGTTCACAAGATGAAGGAGAATTATATATGAGGGACTCTGAAGCCTCAAGGAGTGAAGCTGTAGTTAGGAAACAACTTGCCCAATCCTGTGAATTCTCAGTTCTTGCTGGAAGACCAGATTATCTTCAGTTCATGATCTTGGCGTTAACTGCTCAGCACCTTACCTAGTGCTGGTTCCTCTACCGGCAGTTTTCCATCTCTGTGACCCTTGTTGCTTTACCATCTGAGTTTTTCCTGGAGGGCACATAACTGCCCAGTGGGGAGAGCACAGAGCAAGCAGAATGACACTGCAACTTCTCCCACTTCTGCTAATGACTTACCATCTGTGCACTCATGGTAGGGCTAATGTTCTCCCAGGTACATTTGCATAGCCATCAGTGACAGAGAAAGAGCCATCAGTGGCTGTGATAGAGAACCTAAATGCTTTAATACATGAGATTTTATGTGCTTTGATACTTTGAGAACGGCAAAAAGTTTTCAAGAAGTTTATAGCTGAGTCCCCTCTACCTTTTCATTGCTTCTCACAGTAAATACTCTTTTTACTAGTGGTTTTGAGTAGAAAGATGGCATTTGCAGCTAAGAGGAGGATAAAACCCAGGAAAGGTCTATTTCAATATGCAGATCAAGTGTGGGAAATATTATGAACAACAGAGAGGTTTGGGACTTCACCAGCCTACTTTCCTTTTCCTGTGGAAGCTCCAGCCCTGATCTCGTGTAGCTGTGACCAGTTCCTCTCTGCCAGATTAGTTACTGACCCATGCTCTCTCCATTCCCCACAGGATTATGGCTTGGATGTCGCTGCCTTCCAAGGGATGATAAGCGAATGTCCCAAGCGGGTGATGGACCTTGCTGCTTGCTGCTGTCGAGTAACATTCTTGCTAGTTTTTTTCCTCTGGGTTTATTGGGTTTGTATCACACTTTATGATAGAGCCTAGAATTCTTGTGACCTGCCTGTGAACCTATTCTCCAGCGGCTGCACACCAGGCTCTGCCACCCAAGCTGTGAAATGACAAGACATTCTTGGAGTAGTAGTATGCTTTTATCCATCATGTAGTTTAGCCCCTAGGAGAAGGTGTTGAGTTTGTGTATTACAGCAAAGCAGAAAATCAGAATGTGAGACAACTGGGCAATGTGGCCCTAGATTTTGGATCAGCTCCTGACATTTCCCCTTTGCATCATTAAAAGCAGCCCAAAATGTTCCAAACTGCTACATATCAGCCCCAGGGGAGGAGTTTGAGCTGGTGAGTGGTGTCCAGTTCCTACAAGGTCAGGTTACAGGCAGAGGTGACAGCTGACCCTCCCTGGAGGATGCCAGCTTGCTGTTACTAGCCTTGCTGATACCATCAGAGCATGTTTCTCCAACCTTTCTTGTTTTGACATAGAAGGTAATAGTGAAAGCTGGAGACCCTTGCCATGCTGCCTGAAGCCTCAAGGGGAAAAGCAGAAAGCAAGCAAAGATTCAAGTTAATCTCTTAAATGAAAAGAAAAACAAAGGCTGTTACTCTGCCAGAAAGTGGAGAAGCTGGGTGATTATAATGCAGCTAATTGCTAGGTGCTTGCAGCAGCAAATGGATGTGGATTCTAGCACTGGTCCTAAGGACATGTGAATAACTTACACTAAATCAGAGGAGTGGTTCACATCAGGAACTGACTTAGATTTATATATATTCAGCTTGTATCTGAAAAGCAGTTTTCTAACACAAGTTGATCTAATAACTGGCTTCTGCCAGAAATGGCCCTCAGGTCTGTTCTTTTCTGCACTTGCATAGTGTACAGGCTCAGGGAGCTTTTTGGCTCGTGTACTGTGTCCCTGTGGGTCAAGCAGATAGCATGCCCCTTAGCAGCCTTAACCCATGCAGAAGGAGTTGGTGGTGTCTCCTGCAAGATATGAGATCTGGTCTGTAGTGTAAGAGATGGAGGGGGATCTGGAGTTCTCTAGTTCAAGAGGAAAAGGGGTGAACCACCTCTCCGGGGACTCCAGCATTCCCTGATAGAACTGGCAGAGCTGAGGCATCACAGCCCACAGAGAATGAGCTATATCTGGGAAACAAGACAATGAGACCCTGAATATTGTRAAAAGGCTGGGGGAACAAGGCATCTCCCTTCTGATTCCACCCTCAAGTCTTTCCCTTCTCCATAACCTCTGGCCCTATATGTTTCAAACAGGCTTTGGGATTGACATTTCCCACTCCTTGTTGTGGATACTGGGAAGCAAGCTTGGCCTGGTATGTTGGGCTGTTTTTCAGCAACTCACTGCAGGCTGCCTTTCCTTGCACCAGCCCACAACATGGGATCTGTTGTACAGCTGCTTATTTGCAGCAGCCCAGGCCTTGACACTCATGCAGTGATGCCAGAAGACCCACTGCTGGAGATGTGGCCTCCAGGCCTACATTGATGCCAGATGAGTACTACTGTCCAGCCTTGATGGACCCAGGAGACCACTGCGTGACAACCACCTCCTGTCCTCTTCAACTTCTCATGTTTTCTTCCAGGTAGATGCATTTAAGAGGCCGTCCTTCTCTGAAATCCTGGATGAGTTGGAAGATGTTGCAGAGAGCCTGGAGCCTAGGAAGGACAATCAGCTTTCGGGCTGACCTGGCTGGCTCCTGTGAGGCATGATGGAGTATCACAAAAACTGTAAATTAACTGTCTGAGGGATCAGGAGTGAAGAAGGAAGGTGGGGAAAGGGAGAACAAAGTGATGCACTGGTATTTATTTAATCATAGTTTCTAAGTTGTTGTATGGAAAACATGGTTAAAAATGGAGAAGGGACTTACCAAGAGTACAGTTTTCCTAGCTAAGGTTTTTAACAGATGTAATTTGGAACTGAACAGCTTTGCTTGTAAAAAAAAAATGATCTTGGAGGGCTGGCCGGGGACCTGAATTCCCTCAGGATGCTTTCCAAATTTCCAAAAGAAATGTAGATTCTCTCCTACTTTCCCTCCCCACCTGGTCCCAGGGCCTTCCTCTTCTCTTGCTCCTCCAGCCTTGGAGAACAGCCTCTCTGGAGGCTGGGAATCAGTGCAGTGTGAAGGAGAGGGGCTTTGGGGTACTCAGTGAGCCCTCAAAGTTGTCTTATAGTTCAAAGCCTTAAAACACCTGTCCAGTAACCTTGTAGGGACAGATCTGTTCTTGCAGTGTTTCTAGTCACGTGGCCTTCTGGATTAGGGTCTCCTGGCACTGCAGGCAGAGCATGCCCAAGTGCTGAGGTGCCAGGCAAGCATGTGGAGGTCCTGCAGGCTGTTCATGGGACGCTAGCCTGGGACAGGTTGAGGGGTGGGAGGATGTGCCTTATCAAGATACAAACTAACAAACTAATATCTCTTCTCAGAAAAGCTTTGTCAGATGTATGTCATGTAAGAGCCATGTCCCAGCTCAATGGCAGTCTAGATTTCTTCCCACTGTCCTTACCCAGGACTCAAAGATGGAGTGATCTGCCTCCTCCCTCCTCATCCTGTTGCAAAGGCACAGTGACAAGTACAGCAATGACAGCTTGTAAGGCCAAAACAGGGGAGATCTGGGTCCACTGTGAGCTGGGACTTTGTTTTGTTGCCATGTTTCCTCCTGTGGGCTGGAGGAGGGTGCCAGGGCTGCAGATCCAAACTCGAAGTGGGAAAAATTGTGGCTAGAAATGCTCTTGCATTGCAAATTAAGAGAAAGAAGTGAACAATCAATTCCCAGCCCCTAGATCAGCTGCCTGCTAGGCCATGGTTCTGAAAAACTGATGTTCTACTAGGTCCATTTTTTCGTGGGTGTAAGTAGGTGTAATGTCTAGACAGCAGTGGAGCTGTGGCTCTGCTCTTATAGACTGTAAGTTCTTGGAGCGAGGATCTTTCATCCATCCAAAAAGTGCTTGTACAGTGTTTAGCCCGGTGGAGCCTTCAACTGAGGGTCTTGCTGCTGTATGGTGGTAGACCTACATGGAGGCCTCCTCTCATGCTCTTGAAGCCCGATGTAGTGTCCTATGGATCCCAGTGTCTCTGTGCCATGGTGCCTATGTAAGAAACTGTCGGTAGTGTGCTGGGACAGAGGCATTGTAGAAGAACATGATGCAGCTTTACCAGGGACCAAAAGGAAATGGGAGCTGACATGAAATGCAGTGTGTGGCACGAGGATCATCAGCTCAGCCACAAGTCTGGAGATCATCTGTTGCTCCTCATTCCTCAGAGCTGTCATAAAGCTTTTGTTGTGTGCTGATGTTTGAGTACAAGAAACCTTCTGCTCAAGAGCAAAACTTCCCAGAAAATATCTTCATTCCAGCTGGATTCCTGTACTGCTAGCTGAGAGGAGCAAAGCATCAAGGAGCAGGAGAGTGAAAATAAGGAAAATTTTCAGCCTGGAAAAGGGAGAATGGCCACTTTTTGACTTGTGCCAGTTTGGTGGCTTCAGGCCAGTGGAGTGAAATGGAGTACAACAACAGTGAAAACAGCACTGATATACATGTTTATCTTCAGTTAGAACCAGCCATGACCTTGCATATTTGATTATCAGAAGTTGAACTGACAGAGCTAACTACAACCTCCCAAGATGCCCCAGGCTCCTTTGTGCTGAGTGAGAAGAAACTTTTCTTGCACAGTGGTATAGGCTCAAGAATGAGAAACTCAATGATATGTCCTAACACCTGAAACATTAAGGTAGGAAACCTTTCCCAAAGGACACTGAAGACAGAGGATTGCTGTCCAGCTTGTGTCAGACCCTGGCTAGGTGAAGTGCCTTCACATAGCCTTTCTCCAGCTTTCTCTATGCTGCCTAGTCTCCTTGGCTGAAGTCTACTCTTCCTCTGCTCCTCCTGCACAAGAATGGTGTAAAGGAAGACAGACAACTTACAGCCTATTGTGGGGTGAAGGTATCTTGTTCTGGGAGGCTCTTCTGTAGTGATCCTTCACTGCCAGCTGCCCCCTCTCCAGGACCACGAAGACTTGGTGCTGGTGTTGGTGTGTGCCCTACCACAGATTGGGCTGACCCTTCCTCCAGCAGTGCCTCTGGTTCTGGTCCTGTGGAGTAACAACTGTGGGACTGAAGCACAGTAGAAATGGCGTGTAGTGTTGTGGATAGTTCAGTGAGGCTTTAGTATGAAAGAGATTCTTTCAATTTTATTTGTCTGCCCAGGTGTAAGAGGCCTGCTCCCAGATTAAACAGGTCTGTGGGAATATTATTCTTTGCACAGTGTACAATGGTATTTGTCAACATGCCTTGATCTGAGATGGGATAGCTGGTCCTGCAGAGCTGGCCAGACAGAGACTGATGCCAATCAAGGCCATAAATGATGCTTTCGCTGGAACTAGTAGTTATATCAGTACTTTTGACTAAAGAGGACATGGGTCTGTATGCTGTCTTGCCATTCCTCATAAGATTAACGTGTTGGTGACTCCCTGATATGGAGTTGACCCCAACCACCAGCACTGTCCCCAGCTTTCTTGGTCATGATTTGAGAGTTAGCATGAGCCAGGAACCATTCCCAGTGGCCTTCCCCAGTGGGATGTACAGGCTGTCCTGAAGGGAGAGAGAGGTTGGTGGTTTGGACACAGCTAGGCTAGACCATGTAGCCCCAGGGCCAGACAACAGGCCTTGTTCAGTCTCCCAGTGTCGATGTGGCTGGTACAACTAGGTCTATATTACACCTGTTGCTCCAGGCGTCCATGGGAGCAGTCACAAAGGCTGGACTCAGGGCTGTGTTTCTTTGAGTTTCCCCTGTGTTCCATCTGCTCCCATAGTGGGAGAACACATGTCAGATTTCACATGACAGGAAAACCCTAGGTCCTTAAAAGAAGGATCTTTGGTATCCACTAAAAGAATATTTGGGATTGAAACTATCTGCAAGCACCATGTGGACTAGCAGAGCCGATACTGGGAGCTCACAGAGAACAGAGAAAATTTRGGAATTTGGCTGGTGAATCTAGAGGAGCAAGGGTTTCTACTCCACCATTCAGAGATGGAGGAAGAGATGAGCCCAGGTAACCAACTGAGATCCCTTTTAGCTGTGAGCCCTCACTCTGGGACTGCTCTCCATAGGAAGCAGGGCCAAGTTTCCCCACAGCAGTCTGGCACAAAGTTCAGGTCAGCAGCTGACTTTCGTATTTCAGTGTCCTGGCTCTGAATTGAAGCAACCATGATAGTGGATGGAGATTCTGGGTGACACAGCAGGCTCAACTTCACCGAATCTGAGCAGGAGCTTCCTCCTCTCCCACTCTCTCCTCTGTTGACTGTTCCGCTCCGCAGATGCCATGCTGTGCCCCATGGGCCCATAAATTTCCATGTCCTGCAATATATCTTTGTTAGTTTTTTTAAATACCATTTGGGAATAAAGTTTAGTGGTTCTTTCCCGTATCAATCCTGGGCTGCTGTGTGTGTTTCATCATCCTGGTTCTGCTGAGTGGTACCACTGAAATTTGTGTGTTTTTAAGCAGAGTCACCAAAGACATCTGAGCGACCATCTTCATGCTCTATTTCAATGTAATCAACATTATAAACCTTTAGTTAAGGGACATTTACAGAACAGTATTAACTGTGAGATAGTGATATTCTGAGTCTGTTGCCCCACTATGACCTTGGTTTGAGGTGAGGTCGGTCGACTTCTTAAATCACATCCTTCACTTCAGTTAGGCTGGCACAGGATAACAGCAGCAATGCAAACATAGCATAGAGAGACTTCAATTCACATATTTTATCTAAGCAGCCCATGGTAATCCCTCAGGACCYAGCCACAGTGAAATGATTTCCCTTCCCCAGCTGCAGTTTGTTTGATGCTCTCTGACTCATATCTGGCATTAATTGCTCTTCAGATGCAGGTTCTTCACAAGAACACCTCAGAAAATTGGAGGAATCTGTGCTCATTTTGCCAGAAGGTTACAGACCACTGGGTCTGCTGCATCCAAATGCAAATCATATGGAGGTGCTGAACACGTGTTTTTTTTCTTTTTTTTTATTTTTTTCTTTAGCCCTTCACATGAGAAGTCATTTGTGTTGTGAGGAAAGATACTTTTCCTTCCTAAGTCCAGTCTCTGGAAAAGAATCTGCATTGAATTATAGCTGTGAAACCTTTGGGTATTTGCACATGGCAGAACTACTGAGTTCCTCCCTGGAAAGAGTCTCCAGAGAGCCCTCAGAGGCAGGGACTTACAGTCTTCCCATTGAGGGATTTGACCTGCTGTGTCTTCCCAATATGGTGTTTGCATAAGCAGGGTGCACCAGAGGCAGAAGCATGGCTTGTAAGTATATTGCACAGTGCTGTATTTGCACTTTCCACGGTGTGATAATTTGGGCATTCACAGAGTCTTTGGATCAGAGATGAACAGCAGAAAATGTAGGCAGTGTGTGAAACAGCCTTGCTGTTGGACACTCCTGGCCTGCTCAAACAGCCCTCAGGGGATGCTAAATGGGGACAGACAGTTGGGTTTCCAGCTGCTTTTGTTCTATTGTGGCTGCTTGTCAGAGGTGGCATGTAGCATCACATGCCCTAAGAGGGTGTAGCCCACCCCTACTTCCCTGAGTGCTGCCTCTAGTGCTGAGGAACAAGTTGGCACCCCAGCCCCTGGGGTCCTTCCCACCTTGGTGCTTTATTAGGGTGCACCCTGAAAAAAAAAGCAGTCCTAAGTCCCCCCCTCGAGGTCTCAAGTATGGCTGCACAGTGCTCAAAACACAAGGGCATGCAGTAGAAAGGTGGAGTGGTGTCTGTGGGGAGAGTGCAGCTGGTTTGAAGGGCAAAGGTTTGAAGAGCGGACTTGGAGGCTAGTTTGTTCCTGGGGCACATAGAGAGCCCTGGTAGTGGCAGGTAGGCAGGCCAAAGCTGGGAGATCAGCCTTCCTGAAGAAGTGAAGGATGGTACCCAAATAAGTGTATCTCTATAGGTATAGGAGCTGTCCATCTGCCACAGAAAGGAGCAAGTGGTCTCAGCTGATGGTCTTTGCTGCCTGGAGCAGATCCTCTACTTGGAGGGTCTGCTTCTGAAGGATAATGCTTCACCATTATGATGGCTTAGGTGCAAATTAAATTGGCTGGAGAGAAAACCCACCAGTGCTCCACCACATACTGCCCAGAGAAAACCAAAGCAAGGTGACATAGCCAAGCTGGACCAAGCAGGGAGCATGCAGGGAGAAGGCCATACTCTGACTGAGACAGATGGCTGTCCTGTCTGGTTTGATTCAAGATGCAAAATAGATAGGGCCTGGAGCCAGCAGGGTTCCAGTGCCAACAGGCCTGTAAGGCAGGAAGAGAATCTCTGCATTTCTGCCAAGGCCACTGCAGAAGACCACATCCTAGGAGTACCCCTAGGCTGGGGGTGGGGGCACATTCCTTTGGGATAGGCTTTTCTTTGTACTTTAAATGACCAAGGTGCGCCTGGTGATAGGAGAAGCACAGCAGGCCAAGGCCATCCAAAGCAAATGACGGAGAGGGCTCATCCTCCCTCTGGAAGAAGCATGGAGCAGGCTGTGATGATGGGAACTATCTCTTTACAGTGCCTATGGCAGGTCAGTGTTCTCTCTACCAGAACTGGCTGCTGTGATGAACCCTATGACCTCTCAGATAACCTCGCTCCACACATGTGCTGGGCTGGAGGACTGGATCTTGCTTCACTGTGCTAACACAAGCAATCAGTGGATGTTTCCCACCTGGATTAGTTCTCCATGGTAGCATCCTGTTGCCTGAATGATGGAGCCAAAACAGGAGAAGATGATGGTAGGCTAGGAATGCACATAAGGACACACAAGAAGGAGGGCTGTGACGCTGATGCCAAAAAACCCAAAAGCGATCTGGCAAGGCAGCTCTCATCTGCTGTTTTGTCTTTGTGCCAAAGTGACATAGCACATGAACATCTAAACTACTGTGACTAAATGACTTCTGACCCCTGGACCAAGTTGTATGTGGGGAGTGATGGCTACTACTCAACAATCTGATGGATCAAGGCACTATCCAGTCTAGAGTGATGCTTTTAGCACACCTGCCCTGGATCTGTCAGTACCCAGCCTAGAGAGTTTCTGCAGCAAATACTTCAAATTTGGGCCACCAGAGGTATTTAATGATCTTCTACATCCTTGAACACTGAGTCTTGCAGCCACTGACAAAAGGACAAATAGATGAGGAGGGAGAGCATGATATATTGCAGTGCCAGTTGGAAAAGCCTGACTACTCTGGATGTTGCCTGTTACAGACAGATTAGGGGTGATGGCCCTAATGTGCATAGACCTTATCTGACACTGGAAAGGAGATAGCAAATGAACCCAATGAGCACAGAGGGATAAAACTAACAGTAGATGCTTGATCATATTTGATTCCTTGGGTTTTGTGTTTGTGTGGTGTGAAGAGCTCATCTGATCTCACTGGAGTCAGTGCAAGTTCTCTCTGTGCCTGCTGCAGATGGGTGTATGCGATGGACCATCAGGATCGGGGCACTCCCTTCCTCTGTGCCTGTATCAGTACAGGGAGCCTTCACTTGCCTTGCAGTGGCTATGACTTGTGCTGACAGGGATGCAGTGCCATCTCATGGCTCACTGCAACAGCTCATGAGATGCAAGAGAATTTAACTCTCCAGCCATATCTAAACCACTTCACTTATGGCTGATAATGGCTTGTCATATCCTCCCAAAATACCTRAATATTTCCTCTGTGGAGCTAAGCTGAGATCTGGGAATACTGATCAGATGGGCTTGGTTGGACGTTTCTTGGTGTGTTCTTAATTCCTCTAACAAGAGTGTCCTTCAGGGACTAAATTTAAATGCTAAAACTTTCTGTATATTAAGAGGGGAAGGTAGAGGGGAGAAGAGAAAAGGTATTTAGTGCTTTCAGATGGGTTAATACAAGGAGTGTGAACACTAGCTCTGACTAATGTCTCAGTGGAGGATCCTGTGGTTCAGCAGACCTGTTTGTAGAAGTACTTTTGGCTTCTCTGTGAGGCAGATCTTGGTGGCTTATCTGGTCAGACAGAACCAGATGCTGTGGGAGTGGGCTCCTGCTGTGGACATGTGAATCTGATTGCAGTAGGAGAAAAACTAAGGTGAACCCCTGAAAATAGGGAAGTGAAAGTAGGAAATGCAGTGCATGCTTCTCTGCTCCAAGATGCACTTTCTCATGTACCTAAAAAGGAGAAGTGAGCACAGACAGTACCTAGTGAATGAGGATGTACAAAACCTGGGCTTTATTTCTCTGCACATTGTTGACCTGCTGTTTTGTGCTGAGGTCTATCTTTCTTTTTTCCCATGCACATGGTTTGTATTCAGTGTTGTGGGATGGGGCTGCCTTGCTACATGTCCATGCATTAACCATGTGATTGCAGTAGGCTCTCCTCCCCTACATAAGCTGTCAGGGAGGAATCCAGGAGCAAGAAATTCTCTTTTAACCAGTTCTATTCATAGCTAAATAATACATCAAACAAGTTGTCAATGAACCTCCATCCATCAGTGGAAAGCCCATCCTCAGATACTACTTTAAGTGAGGTGAAATGAAAGATAATGCCATCTATTGGCCATTCACATGTTGTCTACTTGTGTGAGGCTTGACTCAGGACTATCATAATGGTCTCAGTACCATACATGTCACCAGACAGACTGTCTTCTATCCAGCCCTTGATCCACAGAGGATAAAGAATGTGATCTAGCAAAAAATGCCAAGGATGAGTGATTGAAGCTGGGCCTTGCTGCTGCTGTGTTGCTGGTGGGAAGGGCTGGGCAGTATTACTGTGCTTCCAGGACTTGAAGTCCTGAAGTAAAAGTCATGGAAACCAATGGTAAGGGGTGAAGGATAGGAGTAGTGTCGATAGCCTTGTGATGGAAGTTCAATTAATTCCAGGGTGATCTCTTCAGTGGCTCTATTGTGGCCTGCAGGAAGGAGAGAATTCAGAGCCTTTCAGGCGGCTCTTTGGTCCAACAGAAAAAGGCTGCAAGAAAACTGGTGTCTTCACATATATAGATTAGAGATAAAAGTACCAGTATTTACCAGCAAGGATAATACCATTTGAGAGTTTTGCTGAGATGCAGTAGCCTCACCATCACTTGGTCTTCAAATCCAGGTAATGCACTTTTCAAGAAAATATGCCCAAGCTCAGTCAGCATCTGTAAGCATGCTGGAGATTTTCCATGGTGAGGGTCTGGGGGTTACAGCAGCTCAAAGCAGTACCATCATCTTGTCTTGTTAAACTGGCCTAAATTTCATTTCCGTCCTCTTATGGGAGTCTTCCAGTTTATGCCATCAGCATAGCTCCCATGAACACCCAGCCAGTACATCCCATTCAGGTTGGAGTAATGACAGTCATTGTACCACCATGCACCCTTGTAGGCTGTAGCACAGTTAAAGGAGCTCATGTCATTGTCCTGGTCTGCTGTTGAAAATGGCATATCCTTGTGGTATGAGAAGGAGTCTCCTGCACAGAGCACAAGTTCAAATTTATTGCAATAGAGAGAATACAAAAGGGAACCTAAAGCATCTGTGCACCACTGGAGAGTGGCATCTAGGCCTTGCTGAATGCAAGGCAAGTTTTACAAATCCTTCTGTTGTCTGGGTAGCCCAGGTTTCTTCCTTGGTTCTGTGGAAAAGAAGCATCCTGATCTCTGCTAACACACACAGGATTTATCTGAGTCTGTAGGTCAAATGGATCAAATTCTACTTTCAGTTACAGAGGTGTTACTTCTCTCTGCACTGCACATGTTCTCTGCAGACATACTGAGATCTGGACTATCAGGCAGAGTTGCAGTCTACAGAGCCACATAAACCCATGGCACTGCCATCTCAGGTGTTGGCTGCACTCTTACTCTTGCATGAGGTGTGTTAAGTTCTGAAGAGGCTTTATTTGTTTTTTAAAGAAAAACAAAATGTTGGGAGTTAGGAGGCTGTAGTGCTGATGCCGTAAGTGTACAGTAGCCAAACCCCACTGGCAAATATTTAGTCCTTCAAATGTTACCAAAGCCAGAACTTGTCCTAGATGCCGCAGAACTGTGAGTGTGCAATGCTGCGCATAGCTCTCTAGAAAACAGCCTTTACCAATGAACTGCTAACTTACCAGCATTTCCACCAAGGTAGTCTCCTAGAATCAGTTTGTATTTCTCAGGCTCTCCTAAAATTCTAAATGAAGCATACTTGGCAAAATAGTAGTTGTTTTCAAAGTCTGCCAGGTCAATTCGAAGTTCACAGGTTTCTAGAAGAGAAGGTGAACAGAGGTTATGCCAGTTGGACAGCATGTTGCAGACAGCTCTCCTCAGGGTCGTCTCTTAGCAAGGATTTTGGACCATAAGGTATAGAGATGGAATTCAGGGGTTAATATTTTAAGAAGCTATGAGCCAACTTGGGAGGACCTACTAGTACTTGAGAAAATGTGATTTATTTCAAATTCCTGCAGAACTTTCTATACCCTTGATGGTGTTTTTTCCCAGCCATGTGAGGACCTTTTTCTGATTCTGCATTTGCTATAATCCTGGACATTAAGAACAAGATGTGCAAGAGTTCTTGAAACAATTGTGAATCCAAGCCTGTGAGTGAACTCTGTGACTGTCATCACAAGTAGTCCTAGTAGGTAGATGCCTACTGTAGTCATGCAACTGCTCATTCACTTTTCTGACTTCTATTTTTTCTCTGTTATTTTTTTAGAGAAAATTTCCCTGTGTGCAATAGGCTGCAGGAACCTAGATGCTATTTAGAAAGATCTGTTGGGGCCCAAGAGGGATGCAAGAAGTTCAGTCTTTTAATAGCCCAGTACCCTGCAGCAATTACATTCTGAGTATGACAACCTCCAACATAGGGAAAGAGGAACACCTTACCCAGGGAGGTGAGGAAGTGAATGTTGTCATTACCCAGCCAGAACTCTGTCAGCTGGTTGCCAAATCCTCGTTTGTATGAATTCCAGTCCCGTAAAAAATTCACTGACCCATCCAAGCGTCTCTGAAAAACCTGCAGGGAACAAGAGATTCTTGGCACTGCCAAGTAATTTCTTAATAAAAGAGTCTCAGCACCACCTGGCAGCTAGAGGTGGGTGGTACAGCTCTCTYCAGTAAATTCTCCTATTAGGCTATTCCTGAGTGTATCTGGGAGGACTGAACTTGAAAAGTAGCTCTCACAGATCTGCTCCATTTGAGCTTGAAAGTGAGGAGGGATTTGATGACTTAAGCAGGAATGGGAGTGGGCCTGAGGTGCTTGTCCTGCTATCTGATAAATGCCCTGGGAGAATACCTTGCATTCAGGTGGATTTACCTGAATGACATGGACCTTCATGACATGGACATCAGCTATTCCTTCTATAACTCTGCCTTGGTCCATATGACTGTCAGTATGTGTTTTTTCTGTCTTGGGTGCTTTCCTTCCCTTGTGTTACTATTTTGGTGCCATCCTTTGGAGCTTTAGTGAAAATCACCATAGGCATATATAAGTCCCCTTTGCCTCATTCTACTCACAACCCATCCTCCACCATCCGTGTCCATATCACAAAAGACCATTGTGGCATTGCAGCCTTGGGGATAGATGGTGTACCAGCCACTCAGGATCTTCCCTTTATCCAGCAGCTCTTGGCAGTTCCTGGCTCCTATGCAATTCAGGGAAAGATGTGAAGTGAAAGTCCTATATACATATGTAACATATATGTTATATACATAACATGCTCAACATGTCCAGAGAACATACCAGCCTTGGGACCTGAGCCAGCTGCTTTGGGCTTTTCAGCCTCTCAGCTGGCTCTTCACACTTCACGATTCTGACTTGCACCTACTCAGAACCAAAGCATGCTGCAGTTTCTCAGCTAGAGCTGCTCAGAGCAAGATGAAAAATTAATGATCCAGGAGCTTGCCTGGGCTTGGGGATGGGAGGCCCTGAGGGCATGTGGGTAGTTGGCAGCAGAAGAGTGGTGAGACAAAAAAATGCTTAGCTGTCATACAGAAGATATTACTCAGATCATCTTACTCCTGAAAATTGGACGGAGGACTCTTGAATATATACATATATCTCTATATATAAATTTATTTTTTTTCCTCCCTAAGCCATACCTGATCACAATAACTCAGATTTCTAGGTGCCAAAGGATTGACTGGAAAGGTCCCTATCAAACATCTCAACTTACAGCTGGGTATGTGGCTTGGTGTCATAGGACAGGGCTTGGGAGATGATGTGAGATTGATCATCCTTGGTGAGTCAGATGAAAAGGACCTCCTGGCCCCAGCCTACCCCAAACCCAGTTCTGGCACAGAGATCCATGAATGGCAAGAAGTACTGTTCCATGGTGAGATGTACCACAGGCAGGACTTCCTGTGCTCTACAGGGTCTCTCTGTGACAGAGTGTTGCTGGTGGCTGGTTCTGCAGACATCTGTCTGAGTGGGCAGTATCTAAAGCATGAGCTCACAGCTGTATAGCTTGACTGTCCAAGTGGGCTGGATAGTGAGTGGCTAATGGCTGGTCATTGGACTTGTCCTGTTGCTTATTAGTCAAATCCTTTTTCATATCCAGCCAATATAAAAAGGCAGAAGAGTGCATGGCACAGTAGTAGTTCAGTTTACTGGTATCTTACTCTCTCTCTTTCAACTGTTAATGCAAATGTGGTGGTTTAACCAGCTTTGAAGTAGTCAGGTGCCTACAGAAGGCTTTCTAGTGATTCTGAGAAACATGGATACTAAGGCAGTAAATACTAAGGTAGATTTCATCTAGATCATGAAAGAGTCTTGTCAGGGTGCAGGAAGGCAAATTACTTGACTAGCACCCAAAGCGCTTTCCTGTCCTTTCTGGAGTGACAGAATAGCCACTCTGAAGCTGTGTTGCTGTGAGAAGCAAATAGTTAATAGAATGATATTTCCTTAGTCTGTCCTGTATCGGTCTGAATTTGTTTTTATTACTGCCCTTCCCTGACTTCTGGTGCAGGAGGTCTGCCATCCTACTTGTTATCATCGATCTACTCTGCAAAGACAATGTGGTGGGAAGGCCCCAAAGTGAAACTCACCCAAAGTTTCTGGAAATCCARGCTCTCCTTTCGCTCCTGTTGGATAAACAACACTATCAGTTGCTCTCTGCCCTTTGTACCAAGAACTCCCCTCTTCCATCCCTTGACATTGCTTGCTTTTCAAGCCGAGTCCTGCTGAGACAGTGTTGCTGGTGACCGATATGATTTGTAGCAGGGAGGGCCAGATGGCAAAACTGATGCAAGCTTTGTTTCTGTAGAGTTGACTGCTCTGTCTGCTGCTGGGCCAGTCAAAGAAGACTGAAAGGAGAAGAGCAGGGGAGGAAAGCCTGAGAGGGGGAACAGTTGCTGCTGGCAGAAGGCTTTACTAGGTGGTTTGGAAGCAACTGTGACAGCTGAAGGAAACRTGCCAAACTGGTGACCAGATCAGTGCTATTTGTCCTGTAATTATTATAAGCCAAGATCTAATGATAGAAGCTGTAGTGTAGACAGTGCTCAGATATAAATATCATTGGCCCTAATATTGGGGATGATGGAACCATGAAGAAAACATTTCCCATCTACGCTATTGCTATTGCTGATAGAAAGACATGTTCCTGTTGCATTAGCACTGATGGAGCTTCATCTGTGCCTTTCTGCCTTTTGATGTAGCATAGGTAGTTGAATGGTCTACCAGACCTAGCTGGTTGCTCAGGCTGGTATGTGTGAAGCCCTGTAGTTTTGACAGGCAGCAGTGCTATGCAGCAGCATCAGGCAGCTCTGGCTCCTGGGCCTCTGTCACCATACGGCTGGCTTGATGGAGAAAGGCTTCTCACACTGTCTCAGCTGGGGCTGAACATCACTGAATGCCTCTGCAAGGTGCTTCAGCATTTCAGGCTCTGTGCTTGGGGGACAACTATTTTCAAACCCGTGGTGAGTATTTTCATTTACTTATAGTTGCTCCCATTTGTGTGTTGTTTCCAAACAATATGCAGTTCCTTTGTGTTCTTAAAGAAACCCATCCCTGGTCATGCTGTATAGTTTAACTAAACAGGTTGTAAATCTAAATTCAGCTCAGCACTATTTACCTTTAGGTCCTGGTAAACCAGGCTCTCCAGCTGCTCCTGTGGGAGAGAAGAGGAGACTGCTCTTCAAAAGTTACTCAATGGGAGTGAATTAATTGGATTCCCCAAAGGGCTGATCTGGCCCCACCACATTTCCAAAATGTACAGGTGAGGCTGTCACAAGTGATGGAAAGCTGTGGTGCTCTGCCAGGTTCCTCAGCAGAAGACATGGCTGCTGTATGCCATTCCTGCCTGCATAGTCCTGGCTTCTGTCTTAGTCAGCAGCATCCTTCAGGAATGGTAGGAGTAGCAACTACCTAAGGGAGAGAAAATTGCTTTTCCCTCTGTTAAGATGTATGGAAGATTCACTGCGCTGCCTCAATAACTTTTTGTGTAGGCTTTCTGTTTTTAATCAGGCACCTGTAGGATTTTGGGCAATTGCAACATTTCAGCATGTTCACCCATTTCCTGCTGGGTTTTCTGCTGAAGTCTTAAGTGCTTTGGGCTGTGAAATAGATACATAATCAGCATGATTTTGCTGCTAGTCTGTGCACCAGTGCTCAGTCCCTGGGTGACAGCTTGTACTGCTAGCTGAAGTCAGTCTGAAATTAAAATATTTGCTTCCTGAGACCTTGGGCCATGGTATTGAACACTTTGGAGGCAGAGTACAATAATCTTGGGCTATAAAACGTTTCTTTCAGCTTGATTCTGGGAAGAAGCTGAAGCCAAACACAGCCTAAAATTCAGATGAAAGTGTTCCCTGAAGGCTTTTCTTTTCAAGGAAGGCATAAAAAGGCAGGGAAAATATGCGCTTTCTCTCTCTCTCTCTCTTTTTAAGAAGAAAGACTGTTCCAACATCTGGAACACACAGATCCTTCTGAACACCTTAAGCACTATCTGTATGGAAAGCTGGTTTCGTAGCAGACACACTCTTCCTCTTTTGTGGGTTATTTCACAGCAGAGAACCCTCCATTCCTTTCTTGCTTCACCTTGTGCCATCTGTTCCTGGGTAGTTTGATCACCAGCCTCCTGGTCAAGTAGGATATAAGGGCATCACACCAAGAGTCCAGGCCTGGAGGATGCTGGAAGCCCTCAGAACTCATGTCTCTGCATTAGGCCTCCTGGCAGAGCTGGCTGAAGACTCCTTAGAGAGGAATGGCGTTTTGGCAGGTGTGTCATGTTGGGGCATGTTGGGGGGGGGGACAACACAAAACTGAGAAAAGTATGATTTTGGGTGACTAGAGGGTGAGAAGAATCCATGGGGAACTTTGGGAAAAAGAGAAATGCATTTCTCTGAGATGTGTTACCACTGAAGGAGACTCTGCTCCTAGTATTCATCCCATGCCATATTCCCATATCTTGCTTTTCCTATGCTGCTTCAAGGCTGCTTCTTGGACTGTGATCAGCACCCAGATAGTTAAATTTATAGACTCATTTTCCCTATGTGTACTCTCAGCCTGTGAGATTTTATGGATTATAGCTAAAAATTTTATGCATTACCTTTTGTACCAGGTGGTCCTACTTTCCCGGGGTTTCCCTGTGCTCCCATTTCTCCTGCAAAGAAAAGCTCTGTTTATGTAGGCACATTGCAAATTAACTAGAGGGAATCACAGAATCACAGAATGGATAAGGTTGGAAGAGACCTCTGGAGATCATGTAGTCCAACCTCCCTCGGGTCAGCTAAAGCATGTTAGACAGGATTGCGTCCAGGCGGGTTTTGAATATCTCCAGAGAAGAAGACTCCACAACTTCTCTGGGCAACCTGTTCCAGTGCTCCATCACTTTCACAGTGAAGAAATTCCCCCTCACATTCAGGCAGAACTTCCTGTGGTTCTGTTTGTGCCTGTTGCCTCTTGTCCTGTCACATGGGACTACTGAAAAGAGTTTAGCCCCATCCCCTTGACACCCTCCCTTCAGGTGCTTATACACATTGACAAGATCCCCCCCCTCAGTCTTCTCTTCCCCAGGCTAAACAAGCCCAGCTCTCACAGCCTTTCCTCGTAGGGCAGGTGATCCAGTCCTCTGATCATCTTTGTAGCCCTGCGCTGGACTCTCTCCGCTAGCTCCATGTCTCTCTTGTACTGGGGAGCCCAGAACTGGATGCAGTACTCGAGATGAGGCCTCACCAGGGCTGAGTAGAGCAGCAGGATCACCTCCCTCGACCTGCTGGCAACACTCTTCCTAATGCAGCCCGGGAGATCATTGGCCTTCTTGGCCACAAGGGCACATTGCTGGCTCATAATCAACTTGTTGTCCACCAGCACTCCCAGGTCCTTCCCTGCAGAGCTGCTTTCCAGCAGATCAGCCCCCAGCTTGTACTGGTGCATAGGTTTATTTCTCCCTGAGTGCAGGACTCTGCACTTGCCCTTGTTGAACCTCATGAGGTTCCTCTCCGCCCAACTCTCCAGCCTGTCCAGGTCTCTCTGGATGGCAGCACAGCCACTCCTCCCAGCTTGGTATCATCAGCAAACTTGCTGAGGAGGCACTCTGTCCCCTCATCCAGGTCATTGATGAAAAAGTTGAACAGGATGGGACCCAATACTGAGCCCTGGGGAACTCCACTAGCCACTGGCCTCCAACTGGACCCCATACCACTGCTGACAACCCTCTGAGCTCTGCCTTTCACCCGGTTCTCAACCTACCTCACTGTCCACTCATCTATCCCACACTTCCTGAGCTTATGTAGAAGGATGTTATGGGAGACAGTGTCAAAAGCCTTGCTGAAGTCAAGGTATACAATGTCCACTGCTCTTCCCTCGTCTACCCAGACAGTCATTACAGATGACTGGATGATACAAAAGCCTTGGAAGCTGGTCCTTGACTTCTGCCAATAGAAGGAAGTTGGTTTTGTTAATTAAAATAGACTTTACCACAGATCTCACTCTTTACCTTCCACTAAAGCTACACTACACAGGTACTTCCAGTGAAAGGTGCTAATTTGAAGTTCATGAATGAATTCCTGTGAGCCTTCTTCATCTTGACTTTTACCACATGTAAGCTGCTTGTTTCACTAAAGTGATTTGGCTCCCCTGTAAGTTGGCTGCGAAAACCCTAGAGGACCTCCCTCTCCCTTACTTTCTGGAGTAGAGGTGCCACTACAGTTCCCAAATGATGCACATTCATGGCCCCATGTAGATATGCAGGAGCATCCTAGACTTATTCCCACCCTGTGGTTGACCAGACCATGGTGGTGTTCCTTGGGAAATAAGGCCACTGAAGCAGGCTGCTCCCAGCTAGTGTGCCAGTTCCAAACCCAAGTCGCCTTCTAGCCTTCTGGTTGTTTTGCAACAAGAGTAGACTGTTGAATAAAAGCTCAAAGAGGAAATGGACATTTTTAATGTAAAAGAGGTAAGTGGGTTTCACACACCAAGATCGCTTCTGATTTGTGATAAGACTTAGAAACACATTCTTTGTGTATCAGTACATTTCTAGTTAGGGTATTTTGCCTTTCTATTTGACTCTCTGGCTCCTTACAGAAAAAGGTGCTAGGCTAGCCAGTGCTCCAGCCTCAGCTTCCCTCTACTTAAAGCAACAAAACAATCTAATACGAAAACATGCTTTGCTGGCTTTTGGGATCTTACCTTTTGTTCCTGGGAGACCTAGTTCTCCTTTTGGGCCAGAGGCACCTGGTGTCCCTGGACATCCTTGGAGGACAGCAAGCCGGTCGGCATCACCCAGCCCCACTATTCTTACACCTGTGGAAATGAAGACAATCATTATTAGGACTCTGAAATGCATTGGTGAGGAACCTGAACTATCTGGGCTTTGGGAATTATGCAGGCAAAAGCAGTATCCCTCCTGAGTTGAAGATGTGAGTTTGAAGTTGTGTGGATTAAAAAATGCCAATGAGGAACTTGCATATCAGAGGCGCTGGGCAAAGGTCCAGTTCTGCTATCTTCTTCTACTGTTTTGTTTCTACAAAAATTACTGAAATCAATCCTAACAGCCCAGATCTGGATGGGTAACTCACTCTTATAGGTGGTGCACAGAACAGGAACCAATAGCCTCTCTCTGCCAGACGGATACTTGCAAACAACCAAAATAAATCCTACTTTCACTTTTATTGGTGCAGCTCCATTGACTTCAATGTTAAGAGGTATTTCTATTAATGTCATATTTCCTATTTATGACAATAGGAACAAGCTATATGTTTCTTGTGTCTTCTTTGGCTAGCCTCTGCAGTTGATAGCCCTATTCCTTTAGCAGATCTGTCCAGTAATCTGTCATAGCTGGATTTTTTTCAGCAGTATCTTTGAAAGATGAAAGGGACCAGGTTTATTAAATCATCTAGAAAAAGTTGCTGTGCTAGAGTTTCTCATCTTCTCAATTAGTTTATTGGATACCACCCAGACTCCCTGGGATGATCAGTACTATCAGGTTGGTCAAAAATAGGCAGACTTTACGGCATGCCTGTAAAATACTTATGACCACTGCCTGATAGGGACTTCTGTCAGCACTGATGCACTGGCAGAAGTACAGGAAAGGTGATCACTCCAGCAAAGTCCTTGTGCAAAAAGTCCCTGTTCAGGTGCAGATACAGAAAAAATGGAATAGCTTACTGTGTTTGAGGATAATAGTATCAGTAGAATGTGTTGCTTTGCTGTTGTGATGGTGTTTGTGTTAGAAGAATCACAGAATGGATAAGGTTGGAAGAGACCTCTGGAGATCATGTAGTCCAACCTCCCTCGGGTCAGCTAAAGCATGTTAGACAGGATTGCGTCCAGGCGGGTTTTGAATATCTCCAGAGAAGAAGACTCCACAACTTCTCTGGGCAACCTGTTCCAGTGCTCCATCACTTTCACAGTGAAGAAATCCCCCCTCACATTCAGGCAGAACTTCCTGTGGTTCTGTTTGTGCCTGTTGCCTCTTGTCCTGTCACATGGGACTACTGAAAAGAGTTTAGCCCCATCCCCTTGACACCCTCCCTTCAGGTGCTTATACACATTGACAAGATCCCCCCCTCAGTCTTCTCTTCCCCAGGCTAAACAAGCCCAGCTCTCACAGCCTTTCCTCGTAGGGCAGGTGATCCAGTCCTCTGATCATCTTTGTAGCCCTGCGCTGGACTCCCTCCGCTAGCTCCATGTCTCTCTTGTACTGGGGAGCCCAGAACTGGATGCAGTACTCGAGATGAGGCCTCACCAGGGCTGAGTAGAGCAGCAGGATCACCTCCCTCGACCTGCTGGCAACACTCTTCCTAATGCAGCCCGGGAGATCATTGGCCTTCTTGGCCACAAGGGCACATTGCTGGCTCATAATCAACTTGTTGTCCACCAGCACTCCCAGGTCCTTCCCTGCAGAGCTGCTTTCCAGCAGATCAGCCCCCAGCTTGTACTGGTGCATAGGTTTATTTCTCCCTGAGTGCAGGACTCTGCACTTGCCCTTGTTGAACCTCGTGAGGTTCCTCTCCGCCCAACTCTCCAGCCTGTCCAGGTCTCTCTGGATGGTAGCACAGCCGTCTGGTGTATCAGCCACTCCTCCCAGCTTGGTATCATCAGCAAACTTGCTGAGGAGGCACTCTGTCCCCTCATCCAGGTCATTGATGAAAAAGTTGAACAGGATGGGACCCAATACTGAGCCCTGGGGGACACCACTAGCCACTGGCCTCCAACTGGACCCCATACCACTGCTGACAACCCTCTGAGCTCTGCCTTTCACCCGGTTCTCAACCTACCTCACTGTCCACTCATCTATCCCACACTTCCTGAGCTTATGTAGAAGGATGTTATGGGAGACAGTGTCAAAAGCCTTGCTGAAGTCAAGGTATACAATGTCCACTGCTCTTCCCTCGTCTACCCAGCCAGTCATTCCGTCGTAGAAGGCTATCAGTTTGGTTAAGCAGGATTTCCCCTTGGTGAATTCATGCTGACTACTCCTGGTCACCTTCTTTTCCTCCATATGCTTGGAGATGACATCCAGAATGAGCTGTTCCATCACCTTTCCAGGGATGGAGGTGAGGCTAACTGGCCTATAGTTGCCTGGGTCCTCCTTCTTGCCCTTTTTGAAGACAGGAGAGACATTGGCTTTGTTAAACTGATTGACCTTCAGGGAGCACCTCCTCAAAGTAGAAAAATGGCCTGCTCCAATATTCATGTTGTTGAACAAGTATGGCAGGAGCCCAGCACAGGGCTCAAATTCAAAAGGAAGTGCCAGAAGATGGAAGCAGGACAAGTACCCAGAGTAACATGGAAATATTGTTCAAATGTGGAGGGATGGTGGTAGGAAAGCCAGAACTCAGCTGGATCTGTACTGCTGAGGGATGTGAAGGACACTAAGAGCTTCTGTATACGTATCAGCAGCAAAAGGAAGTCTAAGAAAAATGTGGTCCCGTTGCTTAGTGAGGCAGTAGATTTGGTGCCAAAGGATCTGGAAAGCCCTTTTTTGTTTGTTTTTCAATGGCAGGGTCTGCCTTTGCACATTCCAGTGTCTATTCCTGTGCAGAGTCAGTGGGAGCAAAGCATTGCCCACTGTCCAGTAAGACTGAGCTAAGGATCCCTCAAGCAAATTAGACACACACAAGTCTCCAAGGCCAGAATGGATGTATCCAGGGTTGTTGAGGGAAGTGGCAGATGTCATTGTGAAGCTGCTTTCCACCCTCTTTGTCAGGTCATGAAAATCRAGGATGTTTCTAGTGACTGGAAGAAGGCACATTTCAAAACCATTTTCAAGAAAGGCAGGTAGGAAGACCCAGAGAACTACAGGCTGGTCCACCTAACCCTGGTTACTAGATACATGGTGGAAAAATACTTCCTGGAAACAATTTCCAAGTGTATGAAGACAAAAAGGGGCCTGGAAAAAGCTAGCATGGATTTACTGGGGGCAAATCGTACCTAAACAACCTGTAGGGCTTTTGTAAAAGAAGACTTTATTACTCTGGCTCTGTGGAGAAGGGAAGAGCAGTGAATGTTGTTTGCTGTAGCTTTAGTATGGCTGTTGAGACAATCTCCCTTAGTATCCTCATAATCTAAATGGTGACATATGGATTGGATCTGTAGACTGTAGGATGTGTGGGGAAAATGGACTTGGAGAACGAGCCATTCAAAGTCCACCTGGAGTATGATTAATAGTGGCATTCCTCAGGGATTTATGCTGGGACCAACACCAATTAACGTCTTTATTAACAGCCTGTGTACAGGATGGAGTGTACCCTCAGCAAGTTCACAGATAATACCAAACTTGGCAGACTAGTTGATACACTGGAGGACAGAATAACCATTCAGAGGGACCTTGACAGGCCAGAGAAATGAAGTGACACAAACCTCAATTCAGCCATGGCAAATGCAATGTCCTGCCCTGAGATAGGATAAGAGGACATGTGGCAAGGGGACAGGCCAGGACCAGTTGGCTAGAAAGTAGTTTTGCAGAAAGGGTGATGGGTGCCAGGAAGGCAACAAGCTGAAACTCAGTCAGCAGTGTGGTGTTGCAGCAAAGGCAGCTAACAGCACATGAAGGTGTAGCTAGTATGTTAAGGGAGGTCACTGTTCCCATCTAATTCAGCACTTGTGAGACCACATTTGAAGTACTGGGTCCAGTTTGTGGCGCTCAGTACAAAAAAGATGTTGGTGAACAGGATCTATCCATTCAAAACCAAATTCAACATCCCCTTAAGGAACATGATATAAATTAACTGTGCTTAAGGAAGGAAGGCTTAGACTTGAGACCTCTGAAATCCCTTCCAGCTTGTGTGATTCTGTGATTCCCATTCTGGCACAGCACTCATAGAATCACAGAATCAAAGAATGGTTGAGGTTGGAAAGGACTTTTGGAGATCATCTACACCAACCCTCCTCCTGAAGCAAGGTCACCTAGAGCAGGTTGCCAAGGACCCTGTCCAGACAGCTTTTGAATAACTCCAAGGGTGGAGATTCCACAACCTCTCTGGGTAATATATTCCAGTGCTCAGTTATTCTCACAGTAAAAAGTTGTTTTCTTGTGTTCAGATGAAACTTCCTAAGTTTCTGTTTGTGCCCAATACCTTTCATCCTGTCACTGGGCACCACTGAAGAGAGTCTGACCTCATCCTCCTTACACCTTCCCTTCAGACACTTACACACATTGATAAGATGAGCCTTCTCTTCTCCAGGCTCAACAGGCACATCTCTCTCATATGAGAGATGCTCCAGTCACTTCATCATCCTAGTAGCCCTCCACTGGACTCGCTCCAGTAGCACCATATTGCTCACCTACTGGGGAGATCAGAAGTAGACACAGCATTCCAGGTGTGGCTTCACGAGGGCTGAGTAGACGGGAAGGATCACCTCCCTTGACCTGCTGGCAGCACTCTTCCCAATGCAGACCAGGATACCTTTGGCCTTCTTGGCTAGAAGGGCACGTTGCTGGCTCGTGGTCAACTTGTCCACCAGGAATGCAGAACTACTTTCCAGCAGGTCAGCCCCCAGCCTATACTGGTGCATGGAGTTATTCTTTCCCAGGGGCAGAACTCTGCGATTCTTTTTATTAAAGGGGAGTTTCCCTCTAGCAAAAACTGAACCACAGGAAGTTTCTTCACTGTGAGAGTGACAGAGCACTGGAACAGGTTGCCCAGAGAGTTTGTGGAGTCTTCTTCTCTGGAGATATTCAAAGCCCACCTGGATACAGCCCTGTCTAACATGCTCTAGGTGGCCCTGCTTGAGCAGGGGGGTTGGACTAGACGATTTCCAGAGCTCCCTTCCAACCTTACCGATTCTATGATTCCGTGATTCTATGATGCTGCCCATCTCTCCAACCTCTTAGGGTCCCTCTGAATGGCAGCACAGCCCTCTGGCATATCAGCCACTCCTCCCAGCTTTGGATCAWCAGCAGACTTGATAAAGGTGCACTCTATTTCTTAATGCAGATCACTGATAAGCAAGATGAACAGTGTTGGACACAGAATTGACCCCTGGTGTACATCACTAGTTACAAGTCTCCAGCTATACTTTGCACCACTGATCACAACATTCTGAACTTGGATGTTCGGCCAGTTTTGAATCCACCTTACTGTCTATTCATCTAGCCTGCACCTCTTTAGCTTATCTATGAGGATATTATGGGAGACAGGATTGATCACCTTACTGAAGCCAAGGGAGACAAGATCTGCTACTATCCCCTCATCCACCTCCTGCTGGCATGGCTGGGTCCTGCTGTATGGTACCTGGTGTGATACTCCTGCCACATTTTTGTCCCTCAATGGTTGAGGTGTAGCATTGGCAGCAACCTGAATTAATATCTGTGAGGACCCAGCTTGAGGTGTGTGTTGGGGAGCAATTTTATACCAACATAGAATCTCTCTGGCTTCAGAGGAGTTCAGTCTGAGAGGAGTCTATTATATACAACATTGCATGCATGACAAATACACTGTAGTTTAATAAAACAAAAGCCAAGAGATGTCCTGTGTGTTATTGACAGCAGAGATTAAGTGGCATTGACGGATTAGTGGACAGTAAAGGCTCTGCTAAAGTTCCCAACACCAGATCATTTTGGAATTGCTGCTAGCACTCTTCCAGTGAATGTGGACAGAAAGTTGCTTTCTGCTGCCAGAGTGCCTGGCATCCTGTGAGCACTCAAATACTCCTTTATATTGCTCTGAACCCTTCATTAACTGCAGCAAGGCACTCCAAGGTGGGGTGGGATGGCTGCTGAGACCTCAACTCTCCCTTGCCCTCATCCCACCTGCAGCTGAATTAAAATGATGCATATAAGGGAAAAAAAAGTCCAGTCCCAATTTCCTTTTTACGGCTCTCATATTTTAGAGCTGGGGGATGAAGAGGGCTGTCTCAACAGAGAAACAGTGGGAGTCACACTCCACTCACCTGGGCAGGAGTCCTGGGCATCAGAAACCGCCACTGTTAGGCTGAGCAGAGCAAGGAGGATTGGGGCTGTCCTCCCCATGGCTAGCACTGGTCTACGCACTCTGCTCAACTCTCCTCTTCCATGTTCCAGGCTCTGTGGTTAGCATCGGATCCATCTAAGCCTTTATATCTAGCAACAACACACACACACACACAAAAATCAATCTCTAAGCTCCACCTCTGCACTTTACCACTGCCTGCCCATCAAGTGAGGCTCTGGTGAGTTCTCTGGGAGCTGTTTCCCAGATAAGTAGTTTCCCAAATTCTGATGGGGAAAGTTCTTGCCTGGCTGTTCCAGCTCACCCCTCCTAGGTTGTTAGCAGACTTTAGGTATCTTTCCCTCCTGTATTTTATTTCCAGAAGAAATGAATCAGTAAAAACATACATTTGATTAAAGTAGACAGCTTTTCTGCTTCTGCCTGTTAGTGGCACTTTACAAAGACAGAGCTTACTTTGCAGATAGGAGAGCCAAGACTGCTTGGCAGAAGCTGAACTTGTTGACTCATGCTCTAGTGCTCTACCTGTCAGGTGGCACTTTGCAGCCCTTCAAATAGAGGTTTATAGGTGATCTAGGACTGATTCAGAGGTAAAAGTTTGTATGTCCAGGCAATGCTAGGTGGGCAGAGCGTGTATGATCTTTTTTTCCCCCTGGTCCCTATTCATTGTAATACTGAACAAAATTTCCATTTTGCTTTGCTACTGCTATGCTGTGCACTCTGTCCATCAGTGGCAGCATTATGTGAAGTCCAGAGTGCCTGAGTTTGACCCTCATGTTACCTTCAGATACAGAGCCCATCAAGTTTATGAATTTTATCAGAGGACAGAATTTAAGTTTTTTTTCCTTATTGCTGCATCCTAGTTCAGATGAAATTGTGATTTCTTGGAGTCTCTCCCACATATTGGGACATCAGAGGCAGAACATAGCTTCCCCATAAGCACTTACTTTCTTGATGAGATCCCTCTAACATCCCAAACTCTATCCTGAATTCTAATGATAAGTGAAAGCCTGCTTTAATGTTAAGTAAAAGGGAGTAGAGAGAAGAGAGGTAAGAAAAGTAATTGGTTGCCACTTAAATTCCATATTCCCACATAGTCAGTACATATATATGTATATAAAATAATAATAAACCAGAAGATCTTGTGATCATTGTTGCTTCCAAGACCTAATTCTAGCATGGAAAAGCATACATCCTTTCCATGCCCCTGCCTGAAAAACCTGCAGGGAAATGAGAGGGACTGTGATCAGACCAGTCCCATTCAAATTTCAGGTTTGCTTCAAGTGTGTGTGGAAAAAAAAAAAAAAAAAGCTATCCATGCCAATTTCTGTGTATGCAACTCCTGAGGAAAATCAAGAATACCTTTTTTACTCATCAAAAGGAAAGACAAAAAGAATGAGCATATGCCTCTGAGCTCTTAGGGAGGGAAAGGTTTAAGCACAGCAGCGAGAAGTTGACTAGGGACGTCTGTACCCCCTCTTCTCTTAGTCATACTGCTCCATGCACTGCAAATGTTCCTGCAGCACAGTTGGTGTACCCTGATCTGGGTTGGAGTTGTGTCTGCCCAAGGGACAAGCAGTGATGTAGAGCCAGCTCTTAGTACTGAGAAGCCTTCTCCTGCCAAGTATGCAGTAATAGCATGTGCATGTCCTACAGCCTAGAAAAGGCTGTATTACCTTGTTGAGGTAGGAGCTCCTCCTCAGCTGTTACTTCTGGTAAGTCACTCTAAAAAGCAGTGGCAAAACTAGACTCATAGATTCACCCAAATTTACAATCTTTCAAGGGCTCCTGATTAGATCTGTCATGTGAAAAAAAAAAGTAAGAATGAATTTGCCCAGCTTTTTCCAAGCTTCTCCCTTAAAAGAATAGAGAGTTCAATATTGGACTGAGAACGCATTTTATGGAGGCAGTTGTTTTGATGTATCTACCCAACACTAATGGATCAATTTAGGTGTATTACTGGCTGTGGATTCCTTGCTGCCTTGTAGGCTTGGAAACATCACATCAGCTTTCACTCTAGGAGGAAATGCCAGTCCCTTGCAGCAGTGTTCCTGCAAATGCAACTACATTTGAGAGCATATCAATAAGCAAGCTTAGTCCAAAGTAGGTCAGGCCCCTGGGGGTAGCTTTTGAAACTGGGCTAGTGATCAATATGTCCTAAATTACTTTTCCTCATCTAGTGAAGATCTCAGAGGGATGATGATTTACAACATCAGCAATTCTTTCTTCTACGTAGATTCATCCTTGACGCCTGGGAAATGACTCCACCTTTTCCTTAATTCCAGGATCAGTTTTGGGATGTGGTAACAGGAATTTAAAGCATTTTAGGAGAACACGGAGTACCTCTGAACAATGCAACATACCTCTTCAACTCTAGAGATATAAATGTCAAAAGTTAAGTCCCCAAGATAAAACTGATCTGTCCCCCCCTGCCAAATAAGCTTAGCAATTTAGAAGATTCAGTTAGATAACAAAAATGCCTGAGAAAGTGCATGTGGAAATACGATTATTGTGCTCAAGAGATGATTTAGCACTGATAAATGCAAAACTGTACATGGATTTTTGGCTCCCAGCACAGTCTTGGGAGCTTTGCCATTAGCTTCATTGCCACCAGGATGTTAGAGCTTCCCAGTGGAAATGGGGAAAGCCCCTACCAACACAACAAGCAGAGAATGCCAGTCATTGCACTCCTGTTGTGTGCTAACCTAAGGAACCCTGAGCATCTCCTAAAGTTAAAAGAAAGGCAGACAGTTAGCATTTTGATGCTGGGAGGTAAACTCTCTGACAGCTCTGAATTTGAGAAAGGTGAAATAAAAGCTTGTTTGAGAGAGCCGACATCACTGTTAATGCCAATGGCTGAGCTTCCGTGTACTTTGGCTTGGCTTGCTGGGAAAGGAATGATGTCTGCAGAGCAGACCTGCAAAGGCAGGTTGTTATCCAAAGCAGCAAGGAGAGATTTTCTTCTGGCTTAGCCTTGCCTGGGTCATGCTATTTGTAGCTCTTCACTAAGCATCCATCATAAAGTTTTCAATTTCTTTGGGTGAACACTAGCATTTCCCATAGGAGAATTTCTCCAATCCATGACCAGTCTTAGCATTTATGGAGGAAACTTTTGCCTGAGCTAAGAAGGCACTTTCTTCAGAAGATGTCACTTGCTTTTTTCCCTTTCTGCTCCTGGACTTTGTGAATATGGAATGTCTTAGTTGTCCAAGTCCCTCACTGCTCGGAAGAGTTACACTGCACCTTTCTCTTATCCTTGCTACATGATGTGCATTTTATCTCCTGGCTCAGGGATTCCTGAGGGTCCAAGGGGGCACAGATTAGAGTTGTATTTTCTAATGACAGTTATGCTCGCCAGTGAGTAAGAAACATGGAGAAGCAAAGGGAGGAAACTTCCCCTCCCACTCAGTCCTTTGGCTTCACACTCTGCTTTGCTGAACTATTTTCTCTCTCTGCTTTCCCACTGCAGTTTCGGCAGGAGTTCCTTGCTGTGAAAAGCTCAAGCTGTTGGTTTCACTGGTCTTAACTGGTGTCCACAGGTCTTTCCTGCAAGGCTGACCTTTCTGCTAGCTGGTGTTGACCAGAGCGCACACCTCAGCACCTGCACAGCCAGGCAGTGCAGTGATTTATGAAGTACATAGAGAGCACCAACTTTGAACCTGTGAACCTAGGCCTTCTCCACTTTCCCATATGGTTTTTCTTTTTTCTTTTTTCTTTTTTTTTGGGGGGGGGAGGGGGCTGTAGGGGGCAATATTCAATTAGAAAACTGCTCTATCACTTATTGCACACTATCTGCGTGCCCCTCCTGAATATTTGGTTTGGTATTTGCTTGGTTTCCTCTGGGAGCTGGTGTTGGGTAGCCTTTGTTTTACTCTCCGTTTGGAGATAAGTTGAGAGTACCTACCAGAAAGGACTCTTTCCCATCAGCCTCTGTACCAACCTTTCACTTTTTAATATATTCTGTAACCTCTGGTAACACCTTTTCTGTTCTGTGAAATGATGGTAGCCTTTAATCACTGAAAGAGCAGTAGTAGTCCATATACAGAGTAATCCCTGCAGGCAAAGATATGATTTATGGAGTAGGCAGAGGATGTTCTGTGCCCTCCCTGTTCAGATAAATCCTTAAGAGCAGAAAGTCAGCTCCCAAACCCTTTCTCTTTGCTTATTGTATTTTTCTCGTGTACAGAGCTGCAAAGATGCAGGTGGATTGGTCACTCTGGCACAACCGGTTTCATGAGGAATGTGCTCAGGAAAGGGCAAGGGAGGCTGTATTACAATGGCATCTGATCAATGCACACATGCCAAACAGGAGCAAGGATGGCATGAGGTTAATGGCAGTATAAGGTGTTGGACCAGAGCAATATTATGCAACTAAAAGTGAGACCTTCAGGAGTTTAACTGTTTGGTTCTTTGTGATACTTTTGCTGTCTGGTTGTCCTGTTATTCTCATGCATTCAGGCTTCAGATGCCCCATTTTTGAAAGAGACTTTTCCATAACAATATTTTCTTCTTCTCTCTCCCATGAGGGATTTTTCTTGATCTCCTGACTTACCTCCAGTGGCTTTGGAGAAGAGTTAAGCAGGCACAGAGCTGGGTGGGAAGCTAGTTCCCATGACATGCACTGATATCTGAAATGTTGTATGTCAAACAAAACTGTATGAGAACAGCTCCCTCCATACATTGCGCAGTGGAGCCTATAGAAAACATGATGCATATTTTTATACAGAGAATAAGGACCAGATTTTCAAAAGAGCTCAGGAGTAGACTTCTCCAGTTTCCTGACTCCCTCTCACTTGCATGGCCAGACCAAGGTGTGGGAACAAGGTTGGTATCAGGCAGTTGCCACTCTAGGACGAACAATGGAGGCAGGATGAGCCAGCAGTCACCTTGTTGAATCAAAAACTACCTCAGAACAATGATGATTATGAACCAGTACTTGATCTTCTGGAATGTGTGGCACACTGTAAATACAATAACTATCATAGACACAGGACAATAGTTTATCTAACTGCCATGTTCCCAAAGGTTTTCCAGTAAGTGCTCTGTACCTTTGAAATCCGAATAAGGCTGAATGTTACAATAAGCTCCTCTATTGTAAATCTCTTCAGACTGACTTAAAAGTATCATACAGACTGATACTGTTCAGTTGAGTCTGAAAATGAGTGATGCAGGTTCAGTATTAATGATTTGGCTTATGAATCACTCAGTCCAATATTGTGTTCATTGATTTGATTTCCATTGCGGCCTTGATAGGATTACTGAATGACCTCTTCTCTTAGCAGGGTACATTGCTGTTTTAATCATTTAGTTTAGCTGAGTTTAGCTTGTTTCAGTTTAAATGAAATTTGTGAAAAGTGACTTTTATTTTGCTTTAATATGAGCTATGAAGAAAGACAAAGGGCTGAATGGCGCTTGAGTTAGATCATTGTCCCTCACTGGGAGTACACTGCTAGCTGAAATCCGGTTACAATGGCAAGAAACTGATACGGAAACATTTCTTAAAAGCCACAGATAAGCCTGCAGGGGGTTTCAGGGAGAGGGGCATAGAGAAATGCATGGTTGAGGTCTGGGGAGAGGGATGACTGTGGCAACCAGAGTGAAAAGCACACTTCACTCCTCAAGTCATGTTTGTGGGAGGACAGGATCTTCAGTTTAGACTGATTAACTAACACCTGCCTAGAATTATTAATTACTCTCAAGCCCCTGCCATTCATCAGCCAAAACATAAGTCCTTATGGCTCTGCAGAAAGGCTTGTTTTGAGATGCTTGGGAAGGAATGTGATTTCTGTGATGGCACTAGGGCCAAAAGAATTTATGACTAGAAAACAAGTGGCATCTCTCACTCCCTCTCTTTCTCCTCCCTGTATTTCCCTGGTTGAAGAGTGAGAAATTCTCTTGGAAATTGTGCCCACTCACCTGATCTCTGAAACCTGTCAGTCAGAGAAATAGATGGACATGAGAGGCTGATATCTTACTAGCCTACCACAACAAGCTCTTCCAGCCTCATGCTGGATCATTGCAGAGCGTTTCAGCAGGTGATGAGAATTCATTTTTCATCTCTAGTCAAACTGTATATTGGAAGCCCACCTGGAAAAAGTCAAAAACCCACAGAGGCAAAGAATATACTCCTTGAATTAAGGGTCTATCCTGCCTTGATTGGATCAGCCTGCTAATCCCATGGGACCTAGCTGAGCAAGTATCAGAAGATCCTGGGTAGGAATGTCTTCCTAGTTCTGTGCTTGGAAGAGAGGGCTGTAAAGGGCTGATGTTACCTGTGCTCTGGCAATGATGTTTTGTTAATGTTTAGAGCCCTTTGCTGCAGCCCCAAACTCACACAAGTTGAGATTTATTTCCCCTCTAATAAGATCAGTGGCATTTCAGTTAGCAGAATTTGCCTTTTCTGTAAACATATCTGAGATCATCTTATTTCTCTGCATCACCAGCCACCATTTGCCCCCAAACCAACTTGAAAATTTCAGGTTCCTTCAAAATCTGGAAAGACCTGTACTTAGCAAAATATTTCTTCTCACCAGCCTCCTCAAAATCTACGTGCAGCTTGTTATTTCCTGAGGAGCATGGGAAAAAGTACCAGCCAAGGACTACCTTTCCTAGTTGACTATCCCTCCCTTTTCCTCAYCAGGTACCTATTGTTTCACTTAATAGTTCTTTGAGAAATCAACTCTTTGATAAGGAACTTTTCCCTGGATCCCAGAGTCTCATATAGTTGCCTTTTTCATAGGTGGTGATGTTGTGGAAACAGATTCCCCACTCTGATGCATCAGCACATCCCAGTTCATCCAGAACTTCACTGGGAGATGAGTGTGCAGTTCTGAGTGCTCCTTCAATGGTGTGTTCTGTGATTGCAGACAGGCGAACTGGCTTTTCAGGCAATGCACTGGAGGGATGAATGCAAGAGCTGYAGGGAGCAGGCCTTACTCTGTATTTTTCCACCTCCCGACTGCACAGATGCCTGGTAGACTGCCTGCACGCAATCTGCCTTGTCATGCCTGGTAGCTTATAAAGGTTTTTGTGTCATGTGCTCTCAGAGCAGTCTCTGCATGGTGGGGACCAGGCTAGAAGACTGTCTGCACTGTCAGAGCATCTGGTCATAAGAACTGCAATAGCCTCATATTCATGCTGAAGTATGGACAAACCCTCTGTGCCTCTGCTTAGACTGGTTTTTTTTTTAGTCTGGAAATGAGCTATAAAGGTTAGTCTGTTCACTAGATAAGATTTAAACATAAGCACTTTCCTTGGAGTTAACTGTAGAGTTTCTGTTTTCCACAGCTTCTCCCATAGTTCTCCCAAAGGCACAGATGAGTGATCGGTTGTAGGTTTTAGTCATGAAGACTAGTTGAGAAGTGCAGTGATATCCTTTGGCTCACTCAATTATCCCTATTACCCAGCAGAATAAAATAAATGTAGTCTTTTGAGAAGACTGCAAGCTCTTTGTTTACTGACAGTCATTTAATCTAGTTCTACTGTGATCATATAAACACATTCCAAAAGAGCTAAACCAGTCTAAAAATCCATAAACAACAAGTCATCTCTACTATTCACCTCTGTAGAAGCCCTGCCATGTGATTACTGTACAAGATTTCAGGAACCATCTTTATTTGAGAGCAAGCATCTAGTTATAAGGAGATTACTACAGCAGCTGTAATTTTTTGAAATCTTGACATTTCAGAGTTTTATTTATTTCTAAAAATCATCAAAAAACAATGAAAAAGCAGCTTACATGAACTATTCAGATATTCTCGAATCTTTTATTCACAATTCTTTTCCTCTGTACTTGTCCTGGACAAGTCCTGAATGACGGAATTGTTAGTTAATAGGGAGCAGTTAGCAATTGCATTCCAAATGGTTGTAAGTATAAGGCTTAGGGAATAAAATAGCACTACACTGACACAGAAATGGCAAATGAAGCTGACAAAACTAACCGGATCTACATTATGCTGTCTTAAATGGGGCGAAATTTCATTTCGGTCTGTTTGTAGGAGTAATAATATCCTTTGTCTGCCTTCCAGATTATACCACCTGCATATGTATCCTGTTCTCCATACTCATACATCCCATTTAAATTGGAATCTAGGCAATCATTGAACCACCAAGCACCTTTGTAGGTTGTTGCACACTGGTTTGACTGAGGATCTTGCTCTCGGTCTTTAGTTGAAAATGGCATCATATGGTGGACTGACAATGCATCCCCTGAAAGAATGGACCAATATTAGCATTTATGGTAAAATGTATTCAGATAGCCCCAGTGTACACATCTACTACCAAAAGGTGGACAAAACATTTTAACGACAGTATCCAGTCACACAATTTTAGCATTTGAGCGCACAATTAAATCTAACCTTGAATTTGCACAAGAATTCAAAGTGATATTACTTCAGTCTTCATATTGAGGAATACACATATCTTATTATCACAAAAATATTGTTCTTTAGCTTAAGCACAGAAATTGCTTCTCAAAATTTCAGCCAAAATCAAAATTAAGCCTTTGGTCAAGAGAACCCTGTGAGTATATCTCTCAAAAAGCAGCAGAACCTGTTTGGAAAACAGAAAGTAATTGACTAGCCCTTGAGTGTAAACAGGCAATACACAGGAAAAAAGGGAAAATATTGCAAGTTATGTGCATTATATAAGGCTTTCCAAACATATTGCTAACTCCAATAGCAGTAAGTGCAGGAAACAATAAGCATGTAAATATGCTTAAATCATTAAAAAACCTCTCTCTCTAACCTTAGTGTTAGAATGTAGGGCCCAATTCTCTGTATAACAAAGTGAGGTCTGCTTTAAAAATATAATCTTAACCAGTTTATCCGCATATAGTAAGATCCTTTTGAAATCCAAATAAATCAGTCCCTGAGCTATTGAATTAGTCATACTTTAGTCACACTGATGTTAATGTAAAATGGCTGAGTGAGGGCTAAAGAAGAGTTGATTGTGACTTCAGAACCGGTGTACAAGTGTTTTTTCTTGGAAACCTTTTTGTCTTGCTTATGCTGCAGCTATTCTTCAGTGCTGCTGCTGCATTTGTCAGACCTTCTCTTGCTATGAAAGTTTGTGATAATGCCCAACACTCACCTGCAGTACCTAAAAGGAAACTTCCAAGACTCAGCTTGTAATTGTCTCGCTCTGAAAATATTTTGAATGATTCATACTTGGCAAATGTGCGTTTGTAACTGAAATCCATGAGGTCAATGCGAAGTTCCTGAGTACCTACAAAAAGCAGTTTTGAAAGAGAAACACTCACTCCTTGTTTTCCCTCATCAGTTTACATCTGTAAGATAGGCTTCCGAAGGCAATGTTTGAGTCAGAGTTACTACTCAGTACCATCAGCTTCCTCCTTGAGAAGGGATGCCTTTCCTGCAACTCTGACACCAGCACCCCTTCCTTTCTCCAGAGCTATTTCCTACCTCTGTTGGCTGAAAAGCTGCCATCTGAATTAGACAAAACTGAGGAGATGTACCAGCATCAGAATGTCACTAAGCATGAAAAAGGACATGCTCAAAGCCTTGCCTGGTGAAGCCTAACTCACAAGGGTTTAGCTGGGAGATATTTAAAGATGGTGTCTTCAGAAACATTAACTGAAAAGCTAGTAACAACCCTAAGAACCCACACAACCTCCAGTGTGTTGAAAATCTAGTTGATTAAGTGTCTTGTGTACCATACTATGAGTGTCTGGGCATAAAGGTCTTCTTAGCTCTGCTCCACAATTTCTGTGTAGCTTCAAATTTCTTGATTGTGAAAGTAACAAAAGAAGCCTGAACAAGAGACCAGAGCAGCCTTTACACCTCCCAGTTATTGTGCTTCAAGCCTSCCAGGCAGGCTCTCTGTGTAAATGTAAGACAAGGATGGATTTTGACAGATAGGTTATTTGTCCATTGCCTCACAATACAGTTGAGGCAAGTGTGACTGCAGCAACTACTCTGAACCCACTAGCTCTGCATATAAATTTTCTGGCCAAGGCTGCTTATGGGTAATATTACTTGTTACGGCATTGTGGTCCAATGTAATGGTGGTCCTCAGGGTTACTGTTTCCTCTAAGAGCCCACCTAAACAAAGTTAAGATGGCAATTCCACAGTCTATCTCATTCTACAAAAACACTCAATAATGAACAGTTATATTCAGAATGTCTCTTTTTGCCTAACATGCAGTTTAGGGTTCTTCACCAAATACAATTTTGTATTAAGCATGGAGGGAAGCTGATGGGGTGAAGTGAATGAAAAACATGATACTTACCAAAAGATGTCAGAAAGTGAATATATTCATTCCCTAACCAGAAATCTGTTAGTTGGCTGCCAAAACCTTTCTTGTATTCTTCCCAATTACGGAAAAAATCTACAGAGCCATCTATTCTCCTCTGAAAGACCTTTGGAGAGGACAAAGACAGTTAGATGTGGGATTTTTGGACTTTCTGAATCAAATTGTCTTGTTGATTTATATTTTATTGATTTGACTGAAATTTAATTTTGGGGAAAAAGAAAGAAGATGCTGTTAGTATTGTAAATTATCCCAATTTTCCATAGTGTTCAAATCTCATTTAACTTGAAAGAGTTTCTTTGGAAATTTTACCGTTACTGACTGCAGCAGAGAGAAAACTTCCTTGCCTTTCTTTCCATGTCCTCATTTTTGCCTTATCATTTTTGTCTTTTTCTTGTTTTCTAAGGAAACAGTATTAAGCTAATTATAATTTCAGGTCACCAGCCTCCATTTTGCTTAAACACATCCCAGCTGGTTTGGGACTACAAAGAGATTTGCAGTATAATAGAGGCAGAAGCCATTTTGCCTGAAATTCTGCTTTAGAAATTCTGAATCTTCATAATAGTATGCAGAAAATTGCTTTCATTTTCAGTTTTCAGGAGGTTATTACACAATGCTGACAAATAGGTGATGTCATCTCTAGGGACAAACTTATTCAAATAAAATCTACCCCATCCTTAATGAAATTCGTTAAATGTTTTCTCTATAAGTTCTCCTTTTCACTCTTACTTACTATCCATCCACCTCCTTCTGTATGCATGTCACACAACACATTGACGGCCATACAGTTTGGGAGATAAATGGTGTACCAACCACTCATCCTGTATCCTTTGTCTAACAGCTCTTTGCAGTTCTTTTCTCCTGCACAGGAAGACAGGTAATTGTTATTAAAGTTTGCAGTAAATTCCAACAAGGACAGTTTGAGGACTTCTTATGGAACTAGATTTTTCAAAAAGATGTTTTCTGATTTTCTAAAGCCCAAAGATATGGAAAACTGGATTAAACCAGTTTTCTGAAATCCTAGCTAGTATGGGGGGGTGAATCAGGAAGCTGCTGTTTACATGGAAGTATCTTCTTCAGATTGAAGATGGTAAAGTATACAAGGATGGGGGGGATTCACAGTAGATTCTAGATGTCACTAAGCCATCTTCCAGGGTAACCTGTTATGTGTATGAGCTATAGGAGTCCTGGTAAAACTGAATACTTTGTAAGCCAGAAATGCTAATAGACCAGAAAAAAAAAGAGACTGGAACACAAGGATCAGCAGAATTCAGTATGAATTATATATGCTTTCCAATGGATTTCTATTCCCTCAATTCCACACTTGGCATCTCCAATGAAATAAAGTAACAGCTCACATAATGAGAGTTGGACACACTCACCTGTGATACATGACTTGAGAGTCTTGTCTCCTGTTTAGAAAGAGAAAAAGAGTGGTGGAATGGAACATGTAAAATGGTCATGGGGTAATAAAGTATCTTGTTAGATCTTAGCTCTCTCACCTGCTCAAGACCATGGCCTTGCATTTTTATCACAGCAGAGTGCACAGATCATWGACCCTCCTTTCCCAAATGCAGAAGGACTCCATTAAAGTCACCAAAGCCATTGTAGCTTATGTTAGCGAAAGATATGACCTTCTATCACTGAAGATCATGCTGTTATATCTAGGTACATGGTTCTGAATGTGAATTTTAATCAGCACCATAAGGCAGATTATTAAGTCATTTCCCCTTCCCTGCTATCTATCAGACTCATACTTAGTTTTGGGAAATTTACCTTTGAGGCTAAAAAGCTGAAGTAATCTCATGGAATCACTGGCATCAAGGGTTCCAGTGACTCCTTCAGGAAGAGAGTCTTGTTTATTTTGCTCAGCATCCATGGTTTTGACTTCTGGAGACATAAAATATAATTATAATGGCCACAGCTCTTACACAACCTGTGAATTGCATAGTCTAGCAGGAAGCATGTGCTGCTGCTGAAACCAGACACAGCTCCAGTGGTCTTGGCTAGTAATAAAATGATGCATATTGTGGTTGTGTAGAAACATGAGTACAAGTAGGTTTACCTCCTCCCTTTTCAGCTCCCATCCCAGATTTTTTTTTCTCTTGCTCCTCCTGCACACGGCACAATAGGGAAAACTCTTAGTTGCCTCAGCTCTATCCTTCCCCTCTAACAGTGAGATACACATTTTTGATATACCTTCTTGGCTAATCTCACTTGTCCTTTACTCCATCATTCCCTTCTAGACAGACAAGAATGTTAAGAGCTCCCATAGTTAACTGAGATTTGCATTCAAATCCAGGAACTGAACCAAGTGCACAGTCATACGAAGGGAGCACTGAACAGCAGATGTTTTCTTTACCTAAAAGTGAAGATTTAGATAGCCAAGTCAGTTTAACAGTGGTGTGCTGTCAGAAAAATGGTCAGACTCCACTCCCCAACTCTCTATCTTAGGCCATGATCATTCTCCTGACCATTTTTCCTCTGTGTGAGATCCAGTGGTCTTGTGCTCATAGGAGATATCAACTCAGTTGGCTAATACAAAAGCAATTGCTTCTAGTTTTGCCAGAAAAGCCAGAAGAGCCAATACACCCTCCAACTGCATATACACACAATGTAGTAAAGGTGAAACAGATGAGCATATAGCCAATAACAGATGTTTAAATAAGTTGAGTTTAAGTTGAATAGTCCTCATCATTAGATCAACTCAACTGTAATGTGGTCCACTAAGAACCAGGTTGTTAGATATATCAGTTTTGTCTCTTACTCACCTAGCGCAATAGCCTCCTTCTTATACACTACTGCTGTGAGGCTGAATAAAGCCAGGAGGATCTGCTGGACAGCTCTTCGCATGGCTAATGCTGGTCTTTACAATGAGGATTTCACTTGTCTTCTCCCCACACTCTCTCATTTTTTTAGTGCTTTAGAGAATGGGAATTACAGCATAAAACTCCTCCTACACAGTTTCCTGTCCCTTCGCTAGCTAAACCTATTGGTTCTTCCCACAGAGATCACAGTGAAGATAAAGCTTCTTTTTCAAATAGAGAAAACCCCAGTAAAACTTGACTTAAAAAAAACTAAAGCCTTCTGAGGCTCTGATATTCTTGCTACTTTTCAGAGCATTCTGCTACAGCATCACCAAGAGTTTTTTTTTTATAAAAGTTTATGATGAATTGCTCATGAATCTCAACTTCACACCATCCTAGAAGCTGGTGTACCATGAAACAACTAAATCAGCTGGTAAGTTTGTAATAAGGAATAGCCATCAATGATGGCTGCAAGAACCACATTTCTACAGGCAGAGCTAAAGATGTGAACATTACACGACATCATCAATCCAATGGGACTTGAGTTTCCTTTTGGTTCTTTCCACTCTTTTTCAAGTTCCCTAGAGACTAGAGCCCTTCTCCAAAGGATCCACACGGATTCCTGTAATCACTCCACTGCAGAAGATATCCTCTTGCAGTAACACCATCTCATCCCTCCCATACCAAGGTCTAATCACTAGTCCTGCCATTCCAATGAACGTGCCTTGCAGTATTGCCTGGCAGCTTTCAGTGAAAATATAATTTTGCTGGCAAATGTGAATTCGTCAATATTTAGAAACTACTGGCACATGAAGGAACTTGAATCAAGGAACAAACAGGCTTCCATTCAGCCTCTGACTGTCTTCTGAACAGCTTACTTGACAAGCTGCTCTAGAAAATGAATTGGAATACCCAAGTATTGGAATATGCAAGTATTAATGTTTGTAGTTTTGAGGACCCCTGTAAAAGTGCATATCCATGGTGTCCAGGATTCCTTGCAACTGCAGTAATAATTTGAATTAATCACAACCTAATGAATACAAACAGCCTATGGCATCTGCTTACTCAAAACTGAGAATGTGAATATGCTGGTCTGGGAGTCTGAAAGATCTGAGAGAGACAGTGCTAGTACACAATGCTGTGGGGTTGCCATGGAGGTGCAGACACCAGCTGCCTCATAACATCTGTAGTGCATTCAGGGCTGAATAGCTCTGGTGAAATTTTTGAGGTCTCACCATGAAACAGATACTATTTTGGAAATATGATATTCTATTTCCAAACTCTYTTTTTTTCCTCTGAGGATAGACATTTTGTAGGAAATTTCAGAACTGAGAGGTTTCAAGGAACAGATTATTGAAATTCAGTTAGTTCTTTGCCAGGATACTTTGAGGTAGAGATAACATTTCAAAGTATAGTAACACATGCCTTCYTTTCTGAGTTTCCCCACCATCTCTAGAGCAACCTCCATCTGCAAGTGTGGTGCAGAAGATGTGGTCTGACAGGTCCCTTGAGCACAAGCTCTCCTGCAGTGGCAGGGCATGAACAGAGACACACATCTCATCAAAACTGCATGCTCATCCTATGTGCTGTAGCTCTCCCTCTGACATGCAGGATCCCTGACCAGTCATACCCTAGCTTATCTATGTATCCTCAGTAGAATCAAACCGCATGAGGGGGATTCAGAGGTCCCTGAATGGGCAGATATAGCCACTCCTTGCTGCTTCTTCTAAGTGAAATGCTATTTATCCGTTTAGAGGAACAGTAACAAGAGATGAGGACTACATTAACAAGCAATCTGTACACATTCATGGCTTTTTTTGATTTACTCACAAGTTCTCTACTAATGAGCCCTACCTCATCCCTTGCTGTTCCTCTGCCATCATAACTCACTGTACTGGACTCAGTTTGGTCTGATGTCCATTTTGTCAGCTGAGACTTGTACTTGAGATCTCTAAAACCACTTTCTGGCTTTCTTCCAAAAGGATCTTCTCATTTCTCTTTTGTACAGAGGGAGCCCATCAGATAACAACTGTAAAAGAACATGATCTCCTACTTTCCTTGTTATGAAAGTCTGTATTCTCAATTAAAAAGTCACTTTGATTCCTTGCCAGAAAGAACAAGAGCAAACAATTAATCACCTACAACAGAAGATTACTTATGAAATAGCAACTGAACCTGCAGTTATAAAAAAAGCAAAATGAAGGTTCCTGTTTCAGCTTTAATGCCTTTCCCAGTCCCTGGTTCAACCCATGAACCTCACAACATCCCTACCTGCCTGGATAATGTTACCTTTCTGTTTATTTGAGAGAAAGGATTATTTGTACATAAAGAAATTAAAATGGAGAGTTCAATACACCCAAATTATAATTAAAAGGCATCTCATATCTAGCGGTTAAAAATAATTAAAGAGGGGATCACAGCTAAGACTTCAAGATAATACCACAGGATACACAGAATATAAGGGAAAGAAAATATTCTAACATATTTTTACATACAGGAAAATGTAAAACCTGGGAAATAGTGCTTATATATTCCCAGTTCAAATTAAGATTTTAAAAAGATCATTATTGACCGAGAAATATACTGGAAGTAGAACTGGAAGTTGGCAGTTATACTTTCAAGTTTTGGGGACCTTCCAATTCTAACAGTAGAAGTGCTGTGTCACAACCACTTATTGAAGTGGCCATTTCTTGAAATCAAGTAGTTTCAATATCCAAAGGCAGATCAGGATCAGGAGCCTTGAAATCCGAGCTTGTTCCTATCAAAATGTAATGATGCAGTCCTGCTGAACATAAGATTTCCAGCCTCATAAAATCCATACCCATGTAGACACTGAGGAGTTGTTAGTCAGCAGCAAGCTACTACTGTTTGAAACTTCATGGAAGAATACCATCTATATCCTCTTGGCTTTATGGTAGTCCTCCAGCATCTGAGGTATGAGAACCAATCACTTTTATTACTGTATGATCTGCTGCACTATTTGTGGAGAAAGTGTCCAACAAAATTTGAATTTCATTCAGCAAAGAAGAGCTCATCTCAGAATATTATTACCTGTAACTGAGCAAATCTTTTAAGAACCCCAGGTTTAAATCATACCTTTAATGTAGTGCAAGCTCAGGCTAACCTCTAGAAGGACCTTCTGTTCTTCCCACTCAGGTTTCAGCAGCTACAAGAATTTTCTGAGCTCACTGCTGCTGAAGCTTTCTATGCAATTCAGCTATTATAATTTTAAAAATGAAATACAAGAGAAGGTACAGTATCTCATATAATACCTAAATGTCTCCTCAATCCTCTAAAAAAGAAGAGGCAATTTCATATTACCATATGACCTTTCACAGATTGGCACAAAAGCACTGCAGGTTTAAAACTAGTAGCTACTGCTAGAGCTAGATGGTAAGCAGCCAGACTGAGACACATAGGCAACTTCTGTCTCTTCCCTCCTTTGTGCTTTCTTCTAACGTTTGTTAGTTAATTGTTATTGACATCATAGGTTAAAGACTTTTCATAATAAATCTCTCCTGGATTTTATAACTATTCACTCTCTGGAGTGGGAGTTAATTGTATTGCAGAACAAAGAGAACTGCAGTTCCACTCACTGCTACTCTGTGGAAAGACATACTGACCCTCGCAGGAATAAAAATCACTTGCCAGGAAATAGAAGAACAAATTATTCCTAAAACTTCTTACTATCATTACGTTTATTGATTTATATTGGTGTAAATTACAAAATTATTCACTTTAAGGTTAACTGCAAGGCCTATCTCCTCCCTAGGCTTTAAAGAGAGGAGTATAGTGAGGACAATGTTTGCTGCATGTAATATGTTTTGGAACTGCTTTTTGTTATAGAAGTTGCTATTTCTCTTCTGTTCAGCAACAGTCCTGCTGAATTCCTTACACTGTGGACTGGTGGTAGAAACACTTCTATATATGTGACAAACCTGAAGAGAAATTCTTTGGCTCTCTGGCTCTGCTACAGTGCTCTGAAAAAAAAGACAGCAACCCAGAGAGGTGGTTTAGGAGACAGCAGCAACAAAAAAAAAAAAAAAAAAAGGAGAGGGGGGGAGAGAGATGAATCCCTCTAGACATCTGGAGACATCTGGTATTAGATGGTATAAGACATTTCCTTGGAGACATCTTGTTCTCTCTAGGACCTGTGACTAAGTAGAGGAATGCTCGCAAAGCATCTTTTGTGAGGATTTGCCACTGTATTGTCATAATTTAAAAAATGTTGTGTTAGTAGATAATAACTAATGTAGAAACAGAATAAATAATCATCTAGATGTGAGGGAGCACACCTTACAGAGGCAGCCCTAGGATGAAGCTGTTTCCATAGCATTTTCTAGGCTCTGCTTACATCTCCTAATGACTTTGTTGGAGATCATTGGGAGATTCCTGGGAACCTCTGAAAAACTAGAGGGTGCCTGCTGCTGACAGGTAAGGGGAGCCAGATAAGGACAGCCACCGGAGCCCTTTTCTTGAGAAGCTTCAGCGCACACTGGCAGCTACTAACGAGTGTTGTCTATTTTGCTTAATCAGACCCTGTTGGGTGTCTTTGTTCGAGCCTATCCCTGGTAAGAGAGGGCCAAGCACTCCTTTACCAATGCTAGGAAGAGGCCGGTGTAAAAGCCAAACCTAGAGTGCAGTTTGTGCAGTATAATGTAAAGAAGGGCCTGGCAACAATAATCAGACCTGCATATGCATCCTTAACTACGGTAGTGATGTACAACAGGGCATAGTCAAAACAGCTTTTAAAAAAATTGTCCCTGCAACATTACAGGCTTCAACCCAGATGGAGTGTCAGAAGGAGGATGCAGTCTTGCAAGTCTCAAGATCTCAGGCTGCAGGAAGTGCCTGGGTCCTCTTGCTGAGGTTGAGATTAGTGGTCTCTCTGCCTGCAGAAGGCCGAGCTGCCAAGTCAAGGAGCTGAGGAAGAGGGTCAGCAGACTGTGCAGCATCAGAAAGGATAAGGAGGAGTTGAACTGGTTCTTCTCTGAGTCTCTGCAGATATAGGAGCCTGAACTTCCAACTGTAGTGGAGGGGCAGGCAGAGTTGGCACCTATCACACCACAAAGTAGGAAACTTCCATGCTGGTGAAGGCTGGAAGCTGGTGACTTATGGCTTCCGGAGGAGGGCTCCTGCTTCATTGGAAGACTTAAAACTTTTGAAGATATTCACTCCCCATGTAGTTACTGAGGACCTGGAACACTCTCAAATGGAGCATCTGTGTGAGCTGAGCCTCAGCCACCCAGGAGCACCTGGAGAAAGCACAAAGTGTTAGTAATGGGAGACTCCTTGCTGTGAGGGAAGGAAGATCCCATTTGCTGACCTGACCTGCCACCTAGGAAGGTTTGTTGCTTACCAGAGGGTCACATTTGAGATGTTATAGAGAGGTTGTTAAGACTTGTCTGGCCCTTTGATGATTACTCCTGCTGCTCTTCTCTATGAGGACTAATGACACTGCCAGGGAAACTGGAAAGTATCAAAGTGACCACATGGATCTCGGGGTAATAGTAAAGGGCATGGGAGCCCAGGCAGTGTTCTYCTCCTTCCTGCTGCTGAAGGGAAAGGGCCTGTGGAAGACTGAATGGATCCTTCAGGTAAAAAATTGGTTGCACAACAGGTGTTGATAACCAGGTTTTGTTTCCTTTGACCTTGGAACCCTCTTCACAGACCTACAAGTGCTTGGCAGAGATCAAATGTGGCAAAAGTATCTTTGTCAACAGGCTGACCAGCCTAGGAAAGAGGGATTTAAACTAGGGATTCTGGCAGTGAAAGTGAGCAACAGACAAGTAAGAAAGTGGTAGATGGGGTTGGCAAACAAAGGGTTTAGGGGTGATGTAAGCAGAAGACATTTCTTCCTCAACAACACAAGGCTGAAGCGGAAGCATATTACAAGTGTAAGCAAGTGAAAAAGAAAGTACTTATGGGAATACATTGTGGGGGAAGCTCTCATACCCTTTTAGAAAGACAGCATGTCAGGATGCCCCTCTGAAGTGGCTGTATGCTAACACATGCAGCATAAGAAAGATAACAGAAGATAGAAGTGTGTGCAGTTACAGGTTTATGTTCTCACTGGGATCATGGGCATATGATAGGATAGCTCACACAACTAGAGTGCTACAGTGCATGAATACATGTGCTGCAGGGACAACACAGCAGGGCACAAGAAAGTCAGAAGGTTGCTGGAGTGCACCGACGACAACTTTGTAACTTAGGTGATTGAGGAGCCAGTGAAGAGAGGTACTCTACTAGACCTTGCACTTATAAACAAGAAAGGACTGGTCAGAGATGTGGAAGTTGTGGTCAGCCTTGGCAACAGCAACCACAGGACGATGGAGTTCAGGATCCTGCAGGCAGGGAGCAGGGCAAAAAGCTGAATCACAGCCCTAGGCTTCGGGAGTGCAGACTCTGGCCTGTTCAGGGCTCTGCTTGGAAGAAGCCCATGGGGTGGGGTATTTTTACCTCACCTCTCTGTGTTAAAATACTCTCCCTGCAGAGGAGTCCAGGAGAGCTGATTGATTTTCAAGGCTCACCTCCTCCAAGCTCAAGGGCAGTCCAACCCCACACGCAGCAAATGAAGCAAAATTGGTAGGAGGCCTGTATGGATGAGAAGGAGATCCTGACTAAGCTCAAACAGAAAAGGAAGCATACAAGTGGTGGAAGCAAGGACGGATGACCTGGGAGGAAGATAGAGTCACTGTCTGAGCATGCAAGGATGGGGTTAGGAAAGGCAAAGGCCATCTGGAGTGGGATCTGGTGAGGGATGTGAAGGGCAACAAGCAAAGCTTCTACAAGTATATCAGCAGCAAAAGGAAGGCTAGGGAAAATGTGGGACTGCTGCTAAATAGTGTAGCTGCTCTAACGACAAAAGACATTGAAAAAGCAAACGTACCGAATGGTTTCACTGCATCAATATTTACTGGTAATATCAGCCCTCAGGAACCCCAGGCCACAGAGACTAGAAGGGAAGTCTGGAGAAAGGAAGACTTGTTCCTGATGGAAGAAGACCAACTTAGAGAACACCTGATCAAACTGGTTATATACAAGTGCTTGGGCTCTAATGGGGTACACCCATAAGCACTGAGGGAGCAAGGCCATTCTCAATCATCTTGGAAAGGTCATAGCAATCAGGGGAAGTTCCTGAGGACTAGAAGAAAGAAAATGTCACTCCAGGCTTCAAAAAGGCAAGAAGGAGGACCCAGGGAAGTACAGGCTGATCATCCTCACTTTGATCCCTGGGAAGATGATGGAGCAAATAATTCTGGAAACCATTTCCAGACATGAGAAGGACAGGAAGGTGATTAAGAGTAGTTAGTATGAATTCACAAAGGGGAAATCATGCTTAACCAATCTGACAGTCTTCTCTGATGAAATGACTGCCTGGGGAGATGAAGAGAGAGCAGTGAATGTTGTTTACCTTGACTTTAGTAAGGCTTTCAATGCTGTCTCCCATAATATCCTCACAGACAAGCTGATGAAGAGCAGGCTAGATAAGTGGACAGTGAGGTGGACTGAAAAGCAGCTGAATTATTGATTTCAGAGGGTTGTGATCAGCAGTGCAATATCCAGCTGGAGTCCAGTCACTACTAGTGTCTGCCAGGGGTTGATACTGGGATAATACTGTTTAATTTCTTCAACAATGACCTGGATGATGGGATCAAACGCACCTTCAGCAAGTTTACTGATGATATAAAACCATGAGGATACACCAGGAGTTGTGCTGCTATTCAGAAGTACCTTGATAGGTTGCAGAAATGAGCAGGGAGGAACCTCATGAAGTTCAATAAAAGGAAGTGCAGAGTTCTGCACCTGAGGAGAAATAAACTCTTGCATCAAAACAGGCTGGGAACCAATACATCTGGAACAAGAGCAGAGAAGGACCTGGTGCTCCTGGTGGACAAAAGTTGAACATGAATCAGCAATGAGCCCTTGTGGCAAAGAAAGCCAATGGTATCCTGGGCTGCATTAGGAAGAGTGCTAYCAGAAGGCTAAGAAAGGTGATCCCATCCCTCTCCTCAGCATTGGTGGGGTTGCATCTGGAGCACTGAATGCAATTCTGGACTTTCCAGCACAAGAGAGATATGGATTTACCAGACTGAGTCCAGTAAAGGACCACAAAGATGATTAAGGGACGGGAGCATCTCTCATATTAGCAAAGGTTGAGAGAGCTGGGACTCTTGCTTGTCAAAGAGAAGTCTTGGGGGGGAATCTTACCATGTTTGATGGGAGGGTATGAACAGACTCCTCTCAGTGGTGGACAGTGACAGAACAAGAAGCAATGAGCACAAACTGAACTACAGAAAGTTCTGTCTGAATATAAGGAAAAATTTTACTGTGAGAGCAGCTGTACATTGGAACAGGCTTCCCAGAGGCTGTGCAGTCTCCACCCTTGGAGATATTCAAAACGCCTCTGAACACCATTGTGGGCAACCTGCTTTAGCAGACTTTGCTTAAGTAGGGGAGCTGGATCAGATGATCTCTAGATGTCCCTTCCAAGCCTGACTATTCTATGATTCTGTGAAAAGGATAAGCAAGAACTCTAAGTTGACTGTTTCTATTTATTTTACCATAGAATAGTACAAGAGAAAAATTAAGGAATGCAGTTAAAGATATTTCAAATATCCAAATCAGTGCTAAATTCACTGAATTTCTTTTCCAGGACATCTTAAGGCCTAGGGTATGGCATAGTCCACAACAGAATTGTAAATTAAATGGCTACAGAGAACATGAAGGATTACATTAGATAAGCAAAACTTCACAAGAAATATAATTATTGCTTGTCACAGAAAGGTTGAAGGAAGGCTATTTCCTTCAGGATGGTCTACTGCATAACTGTGCAGTGCAAGTGTCATTGAGCTCTTCTTATTGACAGAATTAGATGAATTAATGAGCTGGTTTTCTATATCAATGCCTCTCTAGGCTCTGTTGGAGCAGAAGGAAAGACCTTCTAGGTTGTTTTGCCCTGGTGATTGATCAACATGATGTCCTGCTTCAGTGCTGAGAGCATTACCTAACGCTGGGTGCATATGCTGTGCAAACTTGCCCTTTGAGTGAATACTCCTACAAGCTATACATGATGTCTTTATATTCAGCTAAGCTGTCTAAAATTTCATTTTGGTCTTTTTGTAACTGCAGTCATACCCTTTGCTTCTATGTCAGTTTATATTGTCTCCATAGGTCATATTTCTCTCTGTCTAGGTGGAACCTCTTTTTGTTGGAATCAAAGCACGACCAGGCTCCCGTGTAAACTGTTGAACATTCATTCACCTCAGGACTATGCTCTCAGTCTATAGCTGCGAACAACATCCTGTCAAGGACAGAAAGTGTATCTCCTATAGGGAAAGCAATTAAATTATCATCAACGGCAGATCTCCACAGCCCAGTTCTAAAGGGCCAAGTCTGTTATTCCTGAGTAGCATTCCTCATTCCCCTCTCCTCTGCTCCCTTGCTATAAGGCATCTGAAATCCCCTGGGCTGTAAATAAGAGACTTGAACTCAAATACTTCTCTTGCAGTTTGTGATACATCTGGTGCTAGGTTATATATGAAAATTTTCTCTTTCAAGATGGAGGTATTTCACCTGATATTTGTGGATGAATCATTATAACGGAATTCAGAAGGGCTGGATTCCAGCTTAGCAGCTTTAAGCTTGTCTATAACCTTAGCAGGTTGCCAGAAAGAACTGGGAATTGAGTGCTACAGGCCTCTTCAGAAAACTTTTCATAATAGCCCTCTACTGTTAAAAGACAGATAAATTTTGCTTTTACCCATTCATGATCCTATTTATTTAGCATGACAGCTCAATGAGGTAGGGATGGAATGTTATATATAACATCTTAATACTTTTGTCAGTTAGGGTTCATAAGTATCACCAGGACAGACATAAGAGTGACAGAGAGACTTCAAAGAAATGTGATCATGACTTGCAGAATATGCAGAACAGTGGCCAAATGATCATAAAAAAAAACTAAAGCAAAACAGATATTGAGCAGAGAGTTCACTTCTGATTGGAGAAATTAAACAATTTAGATAGCACATATTGGTCTTGCTAATGAGACCCATAAAATGAACATCTAGGAATCACAGGTGACACTTGAGTGGTGACCCTAAAACCTCTGGGAAGGATATAGCCTGCTTTGAGAAATGCAATACACAGATGTTCAAACAAGGGGAACCATTCAATTTCTGAAAATATGAGGAATATGACTGAAGAATGCGATCATCTCAGGTGAGAACCTTTTGGATTGGGCACATGGCTTTACTAAAATGATCAGACTGCTTTTGATCTGCTGCCCATCTCAGTTCCCTGAACTGCATGATGTAAATATACCTGCATGTTGGCCTTGTTCAGGTCTCTTCACTGCATTGTATCTATGGGATTGACCAACTCTAGAGACACTTAAGAACAGCATCCAAATACCAAACTTCAGAATCTGGAGTCATCAGTAAGATTTGTCTTTGCTTTGATCCAGGCTCAAAAGTCCAAGCTGTGAGTCTGTACAACAAGCTTACATGTGGCTTCTTCAGTAGAAGACCAGTACTCTGTACTTAGAACACCTGGATTTCTTATTTATTTATTTTATTTTTTTTTCCTGGAGAGAGCTTTCTGTGCAGATATTTACTGAAAGATTGCAAAGGGCCTGAAACCAAAATGGCAATTGTCTGCTACTCCCTATGCAAATGTACATACACAGAAAATAAAGAGTGAATATTGCAAGCCACATGCATCTCCCTCTAAGGGGTCTCAAAGGAAGGCTGTCTGCTTTGTCTTATCTCAATTTCAGCCCCAAGTAGCAAAATAGCATTCAATAAAAAACAGTAACAGCATTATCTGGACAAAACTGGCTTTTTGAGGTGCAGCCTCCCTGTATGTTATAAGATTTATGCTCCTTGCTACTTTGTTTCATAAGAAACATCTGCAGGTTCAAAGGAACAAGACTCGAGCAAGGATTCAGGACAAATGAATTATAGTATCATCCTTCAAAAGACATAAAGGCAGAGTTTTTCTCTCCAGGTAGTACTAATTTGAGTCTATCACCCACTTTCACAAATCAGTCAGGGCCTTAATTCTTGAGGGACGGGTGGACAGAAAAACAGACAAGCTGGCAAACAGACACACTGACAGTAATTTGGTGTTAGGTTTGTTTCCATAAGAGACTGAAATAGGAAAACTTGAACTGCACAGAGATATAATCAAAGCATTCATCTTGCATGAAATGACTCTATAGAAGGGAAAAGGAAAAAGATCACATCATCAACTGGTGTAAGAGGCATCTGTGGAGCTAGAACTGTACCAGTATGTGACCTAGAGAACTGAAGGAATTAACATAACTCTGGGGAAAGCAGGGACCCTAGAAATCTTAAAAGATAGCTTTGTAAGAAAAGCTACAGAAGAACAAAAAAATCACAAGCCAGAAATTGGGAAAAGATCAATAAAAGTATCAGTGGCACCTCCAAGGACCATTTCTCATTCCTGTAGCTGCTTTTGGATCATGACACTCTCTCCTGTATGCATAAGGAATGGATTAAAAAATATATTATTTCTGACATTTCTTGGAGATTATTTCTTCATTACTTTCCTTATCATATTACTTTAAATACTCTTCTATCTGACATTATATATAGGCTATCAACCTTAGCTTTGTGACTGGAAGATTAACGTACTGCTGTGAAGATAAAAGAGAGATGAGAAAGATGATAGAACCACATTCATATAAGATATACTGAGTATTGATAAAAATATATATTACACATGAGCAACTACACTGGGAGGGCCTTAACTTGTCCCTCAGGTGGATATACAATATTTTACTTTTTAATTACAGTAGCAGCTGCTATTTTCTGCTGCCTCTCTCAGGGTACAGAAGTTAATAAACTCAGAATCTTGCACTATCTCCAATGTTTAATGTGGGGTGCTAGATCATTCATGTTGTAGATCATCCAAAGCATACTCTGAATCCAGCATTATTGATTTTTTCMTGTGCTTTGCAATTAAAGTCTTAATTATAGTCTCTGTGAGCTTCAGACACATTAAATAATTAACCTCTACAAGACCTCTGTGAGAACAGGACGTATTACACTCTGACACTCAGGAAGATTACAGTCAAAGGGAGCCACTAATTTTCAATGTCTCATTTGAGATACTTGATTTGCCTTTAGCAAATGAGAATATTCCATGTGCAGCCTTCACTAGTTCGCAGCTGTAAGCACATGGTATTTCTGCAAATCACTTCCCAGGCTGTCAAGAAGGCCATCTACATAATGAGGTGCATCCACTAATTAGCCAATGGAGAAATCTGGAAGAGTAAATTAGCACTGCAATGTGGAAAAGCCTGAATGTTAAACTGACTGGCTGAATAAAAAGAAAACTGTAACAGATAGACTTGAAAGAAATCTATCTCCATAAATCACCATCCTTTCTCTTCTACTGCCTTACCTAAACAGCTTTCAATATTCTGAGAGCCTCTTTTTTTTCTAGGTTAATTTTGGGCAATCGCTAAATCCACATGTTATTTCAAAACTAACTAGTAAAAAAATTTATTAATGTTGGTAATTCCTAGCCCTGAACAAATGGACTTTTTAGAACCTGTTCCTTTAGCTGGGGGGGAGTGGGTCGAGGGACAAAATTATTCACTGAATTTCCTGTAAAGACATTTGGAGTTTCAGTCACTGCTAGAAGAAAGCTAGAAAAGTCACTGCATTTTTATAATTAACTACTTTCAGGAAGAAAAATAAATCCGCATATATTCCACTTCGAATGGAGAGGATCAGTCACAGCTTGTGCAGTCCTTGTTGAACTGGCCTTAGCATTACTGCATTTCTAGGATGCAGCTTCTGGTCTTTCTGGTCAATCTGGCTTGTTGCGTACTTCTACCAAAGCAATTATGTTCCYTTAAGCTGCTTTTAAATATAACAGTTGCCAGCACATGGTTATCTCCTGCTCTGAAATCACACCTTGCTGCTGAATTTGTTCATCCCAGGCTGCTAGGAAGGTTAAGTAATTTAATTTAAGGTATMTATTAAAATACTAAAGAGCTGACACCAGCTGGGGAAACATAGCAGGCAGCACATCAAACACCATCTTGTTTTTGTTCCTTCTCTCCTTCAGAATGGGATAGGGGAAATGCCTTCTGCTGGAACAGCTCCACACCAAGAGTTGCTTCTGGTGATGACAGATGAGGATGACTTTTTACTTCCATCTGTCTGCTGGGATGTGCAAAGTAGGAGAGGGTAAGATATATGCGGTCTGGTAGGCAGAAGCCATCTAAACTGGGAAATGGGAAACTTCAAAGAGATGACATAGGAAGGGAAAGATGTGAGATCTTGCCAGCCTGCCACCACTTCAGTAGCAAGGCAGAGGTAAGAAGGTGAAATTTCCTTGCACTTGCAGTTTTTCCTGAAGCAAGCAGAGAGGGTAAGAGAGCCTTAGGTAAACTAACATATTCATGCCTCAATATTTTGGGAATAATTTTCTGGGTGTTATCAGCACTTGGGAAGAAAGAGGCAAGTCTAAGAGCAAAGGATAGCTATTGTTTGCTTGTTCTGATCCAACTGCTAGCTCTGCTCAAGAGTCCTGCAGCAGTTCATGGAAAACTGTTGCTGTAAATTGTATCCTGAGACGGTTAATCCCCACACAGACTACCCTGCTGTAAAAGTTCTCTCCAGGGCCCTCTGACCATCTCTTGGTCTCTGTATGTCCCAAAGTGTCTTTGGTCAAGTCCTGTGCGAAGAGTTTTCCTTTTACTATGCTGGCACATTCTGGTTGTGTAGGTCTCTTTGGGTGGTCTAGCTGGCTATGTCTGGCTGGGCTCTTCCAGTGTTATGCCTGGCAGCAGGCCCTGTACTGGGGGACTATTCTGCTGGGGAAGTGAGGGCTTTCCTCCCTTTTGCTGCTTTCTTGACTGCAGCACACCAACCATGTTTCTGCCAGAGACTCCTCTGAGTGTGTGGTCTTGGAGACGCTTCATTTCTGCAAGTCACTTTCTTTTCCCTGACTGGTGATGTACAAATAATAGAGTGATGGCAGGATTCATTTCCTTTCACTTATCCATGTCCTGGGTAGTCACTTGACCTTGCAAAAGAAACTTGACTGCCCAGAAGAAGCAAAGGAGACCTGAAGAACATCATAGGCCATTACAGGATGCCTGCAGGATAGCACAGCCTGCCCTAAAACCAGCACTGGTCTCAAATTCTTCATGTTCCAGGCATCTGCTGGTACACTGCAAGCATAGGAGGGAGTAATCCTCTTCTTCCAGCTTGCTCATGTTCTGCCCCTGAGATCCTCTTCCACAGCCAGAAATAAAAGGAGAGATACAGAGAGATGTTGATCTTTTTCTCTGAAAACCACACAGTATTGCTGTGCAGAGCTGCTRTATTTCATACATCCTCAAGAATGCCTTTGTTAGGTGCTGCTTAGATGTGGGAAGCCCTATAGAGAGTCTGTTCAGGAAGCAATGGCATGAATGTAAGGAGATCTGGAAATAAACTTCAGCAGAGTCAAACTAGAGACATTCTTGCAAACTTCAGCAGCAATGCTGTGAACTGGTGTTACCTGCTGCCCTGGGCTTGTACCTGGCAGCTCTGCAGGGTCCTGGCACCCCTGCTGAATTCCCACATTGCTTTGATTTGTGGAAGCCTGGGGAACGGTTGCTACCTGGAGATATTAAGGCAGAAAGCATCTTCCTCTTGAGCAAGCTGTTCTTTAATGAAAGTGGACCTATAATGAAAGTGGATTAGCAAAGACACAATGACCTTACAAAGCTGGAGCTTTGGAAGCAAAGGGTGCCGTGGCAACACAAGCTGCTTTCCCTAAGCAAATTAAGAACAGCAAGAGAGCACAAAGTAATACTTAAACCCCAGTTAATTGAACATGCAGTTTTCTTCCAGCAGCATCTTGAACTGTCTTTGTTGTCCTGTTCCTTAACCATCTGTGCTGTGCTATTTTTGTTCCAATCACACAGGATCAGTCTTCAAGGATTATGGAGGGTCATGGTTCCTGTAAGAGTGAGAAATAAACATTTAAAAAATGAAAACAGTTTCAGAGGTCATGGATAAACTGTAAACCAAACATGACTGGTACAGCCCCCATTCTTATAAGAGTTTATTAAAAAAAATTAAAATAAAACAACCACCAGTTTCAGGCTGTTGTTCATTGGAAGACTACTGTTACACAAAGCACTGACATCATTGATTTGAGTTATAATGAAATAAGAAAGAAACAGGGCATGATGCACATCACCTAGAATAAGGGTCAAGGAGGGCCCTTATCTTCTGAGGGTCAGGAGAGTTTCTAAAATTAATCAAAATGAAAAATATTCATTTTGCTTGATACATTATTTGAAGTTGCCTAGGTATTTTGTGATGAAAATCTTAACTACTTTTGCACTTATTTTATATATATATATATATGTATGTAAATATATGTATGTATATACATATATAAAGAGGTATTACAGGAGTGAATTGTCATACTTATGTAGTGTGTTCATCCTTGAAGTGGCAAACCTGGCCTGAAAGCTTACCTTAGTGGGACAGGGTTCAAACTCTCCCACMTCCAAGATTAATACAGTTGTCATCAGACTATAAACTCAGTATTACTGGTTGTATCATACAATCATACAGTCAGTAAGAGACCCCTGGAGATCATCTAGTCCAACCCTCAGCAGGGTCACCTAGAGCATGTTAGACAGGGTTGCATCCAGGCGGGCCTTGAATCTCTCCAGAGAAGGAGACACCACAACTTCTCCGGGCAACCTGTTCCAGTGCTTAGTCACTCTCACAGCGAAGAAATCCCCTCTCACGTTCAGGCGGCACTTCCCGTGGTTCAGTTTCTGGCCATTGCCTCTTGTCCTGTCACATGGGACTACTGAAAAGAGTCTGTCCCTGCCCGCTTGCTCCCTTAAGATACTTACAGACATTGGTAAGATCCCCCCTCAGTCTTTTCTTCTCCAGGCTAAACAGGTCCAGCTCTTGCAGCTAGTCCTCTCTGGGCCCTACAGTGGACTCTCTCCATTAGCTCCATGTCTCTCTTGTACTGGGGAGCCCAGAACTGGATGCAGTACTCGAGATGACGCCTCACCAGGGCTGAGTAGAGCAGCGGGATCACCTCCCTCGACCTGCTGGCATCAGTCTTCCTAATGCAGCCCGGGAGACCATTGGTCTTCTTGGCCACAAGGGCACATTGCTGGCTCATAATCAACTTGTCATCCACCAGCACTCCCAGGTCCTTCTCTGCAGAGCTGCTTTCCAGAAGGTCAGCCCCCAGCTTGTACTGGTGCATAGGGTTATCTTTCCCTAGGYRCAGGACTCTGCACTTGCCTTTGTTGAACCTCATGAGGTTCCTCTCCACCCAACTCTCCAGCCTGTCCAGGTCTCTGTGAATGGTAGCACACTGTTCCATCACCTTTCCAGGGATGGAGGTGAGGCTGACCGGCCTACAGTTGCCTGAGTCCTCCTTCTTGCCCTTTTTGAAGACTGGAGAGACATTGGCTTTCTTCCAGTCCTCAGGCACCTCTCCAGTTCTCCATGACTTTTCAAAGATGATGGAGAACAGCTTGACAACAACATCTGCCAGCTCCCTCAGTACCCGTGGGTGCATCCCATCTGGGCCCATGGATTTGTGGATGTCTAGCCTGCCCAGAAGGTCTCTAATCCTATCCTCATCAATCAAGGGCGTCTTCCTTTCTGCAGACTCTCTCTCTCGTCTCCAGGCTCCGAGATTCCTGAGGGCTGCCCTTAGGAGTGAAACCTGGAGCAAAGAAGGCATTCAGTAATTCTGCCTTCTCTGTCACCTTTGTCACCAGGGCCTCGCCCCATTCAGCAGTGGGCCCACATTTTCCCTAGTCCTCCTCTTGCTGCTGATGTATTTGAAGAAGCCCCTCCTGTTGTCCTTGACATCCCTTGCAAGACTCAATTCTGACAGGGCCTTAGCCTTCCTTGCTGCATCTCTACATATTCTGACTGCATTCCTACAATTCTGCCAAGTAGCCTGTCCCCTCTTCCACATTCTGTGTATTTTCTTCTTCTGTCTGAATTTGGCCAAGATCTCCTTGCTTGCCCATGCAGGCCTCCTGCCACTTTTGCTGCACTTCTTTCTCCTTGGGATCCACCGCTCTTGAGCTTGGAGGAAGTGATATTTAAATACTAGCCAGCTCTCCTGGATCCCCCTTTCCTCTAGGGCATTAACCCATGAGATTCTTCCAATTAGGTCTCTGAAGAGCCTGAAGTCCGCTCTCCTGAAGTCCAGGGTAGCAATCCTGCTTGTTGCCTTACTTCTTTCCTGCAGGATCCTGAACTCCACCATCTCATGGTCACTGAAGTCAAGGCTGCCCCCAACCTTCACATCTCTAACCAGTCCCTCTCTGTTGGTAAGGTCAAGATCCAGCTGGACACCCTTCCTTGTAGGCTCTTCCACCATTTGTGACAATCAATGCATTGCAGGAGCCTCTTGGACTGTTTGTGCCTTGCTGTATGTACTTGCTATCATCCTGACTGCTAGAAAAAGCATGACTGTGTAGGCTGATGGATAGGGTTATTAGCAGTGAGACTGCCAACAGGCAGAGGGATTCCTGTTTTCTTTCTCCTGGTTTTGTTTGTGTACTTTACATATAGTGGTCATCACTCCCTCTACTGGACTGATTTAAAAAGAAGCGACTGGCTGCATTTTATAAGGATCCTGATCTTCTCTGACTATATAAGGAGTATTTGGAAAATGCAATAGCTATGACATGGCTGTATGATGGTAGATTGTGCCAAACCAGTATCTTTTTCAATAGAGTGAATGATTGCATAGAAAAGGAAGATGATCTGTCTCTAACTGCACTGGAATTCAGTAAAAGAGTTGGTGCACTGCAATGGAAAAAAAATCTGGTTAAAGTGGAGCTTTTTACAAAAGTGTAAGTGATGGCTATGGGGAGGGTATGAGGAGCTGAAAAAATGAAAGCAACAAATATCTATGTTGAAAAAGGTGCTGTATAGTTGAACACAACTGACTAGTGCACTCCCTTSAGGATCAGGTGTCAGACTGATTTTGGCTAACATTTTCATTTCTGGTCTTGACACAAAAAGACTATATGACTTGTTTGTTGATGACAAAAAGCTGAGAGGCACTACTAATTCAAGTGATGACGGAGCTATCATAGTAGAAGGAAATGGAACGATTTGTACAAAACACAGTGCTAACAAGTGAGAAGTTGGTTATATGGGGGCAAAGAAGAACTCTTACAGCTGGAGATTTCAGAGATCACCTCCAAGGAAAAGGTGTTAACAAACCAATAGATGCTTAGGAGCCACAACATAGCTGCAGGAATAAAGCATAAGCAGAAACCATCCTAAGGTGGAGCAAATGAAAAAATAGGGAAATGTAAAAATATAAGGCACTTCAGCCAGATCTGTGTGTGGTATTTTGGTCTAGTAAGAGCAATTCAAAGTGGAAGAGATGTTAACAGAAGAAAAAATGATATTTAAGCCACGTATAATTCAGACTAGGTTGTGACATTACTACTTTTAAAATAGGAATAATGAGGCAAAAGACCTGTTTTTATGATGCAGCATGAACAGCGTAGTTAAAAGAAAAAATGGTATAATTCCAGAAGATTTCTTCCAGTCCTGTATATTTCCACAAACAGTATCTTATCCATAAAATCACCCCTAATAAACTATAACCTCCCGTCACAACTTACAACAGAAACTACTCTACATTTCTCAAAGGGATGTATGAGAGCTGTGTAACCTAAGATTCACACTTGATGATTTGCTCAGCAGAATTTAACAGCTATTTAGAGAGTACATTTCCACTTAAAAACATATGAAGTACACTTACCATATGGGATGCTTCATACCCTGGTATTATATATCCAGTCTATTGTTTTCAGATTACAGTGCACTGGTTTCTATTCTGTATTGATTCAACATTCTGAATTTCTGTCGTGAAGTTTATGGCATCACTAATTCTGGCAGGTACATCCTAAGTGAAAATCTGGAAATTAAACCAGAGACCGGTAAGTTTTTCAAAAAAAAAAAAAAAAAAAAAAAAAAAAAAAAAAAAAAAAAAAAAAAAAAAAAAAAAAAAAAAAAAAAAAAATAAAATAAAATAAAATGCAGATCCAAAGTTTTTAAGCTCAAATGACTTTTAAATAAAAGTTCTTTCATGAGTTGTAGTGCTCAGTGGAGACTACAGGAAAATTCCTGTTTGTCTTACTATAAATTGACTTACTAGCTTTAGATTGACAGTGCTTTTTTCATAAAGAAAGGGAGGTTTAAACTGATTAGGTGGATCTTTTTATAATGCTGGAAAATCTGGAATTTGTGATGATTGTTTTAAACACAAAACCAACCCATGATAACCTCTCCTGGTGCAGAGCCCTGCAACCAAGTTATTTGTATACATTACTGTCAATATTTTCTAGCATGTCAGAGCATCTAATTACACCACCTATTGATTCAAGAAAAAAGCCTCTTTAAGGACAGAGAATTTTCTCTCTCTGCTTGTTCTTTGTCAAGAGGAAAACCTATTCCACCTTCTTTTTTTTTTCTTTTGTTTCTTGCTCAGAGATCTTAGCTCAAAATCATCATGGCTTTACCTCAAATGCCACCCCTCTTTAGGAGACAAAGAAGTATATGATCACCTTTCAGGTTTCTGAGTGTAGACAAGGCATTATGAATTTAAACTGTATGATATGGGCATTAGAATAACCCAGAAGAAGACAATGAAGTGTAAACAAGCCAGGTGTGCTGAGCTAGGCTGCTTTCAATTGCTTCAAAGTGCCTGAGTAGCAGCAACAGAAAAAAAGAGTATGGTTGCCACCAAAACCTGCCCAGCAGCGGCTGAATTCTAGCGGGTTAGAAGAGTAACACTACAGGCTGTGCTGAGCAGGGTGTGAGTCACCACTGCACTCCTGTCGAAGAAGCTTTTAGGAGGCCGAGAGGTCTCAGAACCATGGCTCTGAAGCAGTCGCTGCCCTGGTCATGCGGTAACTTAGACCGACATAGACTTTGTGCATTTCTGCGACAGCTGGTCGGGCTGAAGCAACAATGAAGTTCTCCTTTTGCTGTTTTGCACCATGCAAGAGTGCAGTTCATCAGCCTTTTGAGAAGCGGTGCCGGTGGCGCTAACGCTGCTGTGCATGAGGCCAAGTGAGCTCACCAGGAGCGCCGCGTGCGTTTGAGGAAGGTGTGGGAGACGGGTCTCGCTCCAGCCACGGCACGCAGGGCCATCTACCTGACGGGATGTGTCAGGAATGCTTTCCTATACGCCAGCTGCAGGGACTTCTTTTACCTCACTCATGACATTCTTTGCTTCTGCTCTGCTGGGTTATGCTGCACACAATCCTCTCTTACCTCTTCCTCTCAAGAGGTAAGGGGCTGTGTGATGCTGTGCATTTGAACCATGCCTTTCCCAGAAACTGCTCCGCAGAGCTAGAAGGCCAGTAAGCACGCAGGCCTCGGCGGGGAGAGCCGCTGGCCCTCCGGGGGCAGTGCGGGAGGCTGCCGGCTCCTGCGGAGGGGCTTCGCCGCCCACAGATCGTAAGTGCGCAGAGGGCACCGCAGACTACAAGCAGCGAGGGCTCCGAGACCCTCCTCTCCACAGACCTGAGCTGCAGACGCCGCAGGGCGGCGGCGGG